>NW_010199833.1:0-5431 GCF_000695765.1 Mesitornis unicolor
GGTGAGGTATCGCTCCAGTGAGGTACCGGCCCTGGCAAGCAGGTGCCGCTCGGTTCCCTCGTGATCCACCGGCCTGCTGGAGCCTGCGTAGGCCGCCGCTCTTCGCAGGGGGCGGTGGCGCGCGGTGGAGCAGTGCGTAGAGCTGAGTTTTCCTATATAGAGCTTTACCTAAACTGTCTTTAATTGGTATTTCACCCTAATGTCTTAATTTCCCTGCTGTCTTTCAAGCTGCATGAGCACAGATACTTCAGCTGTTGGTTTGCATATCCCTGATTTTTTTTTGTAATTCTAGTATTTAATGACTTTCAAGAAATAGCTTTCCTAAATTATGAATCAATTTCTTCTACTTTAATTTCCATTCCTGGTGAATTTATCAGATGCTGTTGTCTTTCTCTTCAAGGCAGTTCTTCCTCTCACTGATTCTGATTCCCATCTCCACCAGTTTTCATTCTTGGAATCAGATCCCTGGTAATCCTCATGTCAGATCTGCTCTCTAGTCAAGCCCTGGAGTTCCTTACACTTGTTGAGTAGGCATTTTCCTTACTTCTGTCAGGCTGCAATGAGGGTGGCGATGAGGAAAAACTCAAAATTGTTTGTGTTAAAAGTGCGAAGAAATTGGAGATATTTACCATGACCAGGTGTTGCACTACAGTTAGAGGGCTTCCAAAAGTCCACTTTTATGTTTTACAGTTCTATACAATTATTAGAAACTGACTGAAAACCATTGCTAGAGATAACCCACAAGATGAAAGAGGCTGCCCAGCGTGTTTTATTATTAGCTGTTAATGCCACCAAAACCTCTCATCTTAGTACTCTGAAGATACCTGTTAAAAAATTTTGACCCAAACGATGTCAATTCAGTAAGAGTTGCACCAGTTGTATTACAGACATGTTTGATTTTCTTTCTCTGTTTGTGTTTTGAATTTGTTTAACAGAGGAGATACAATGGCGTCTAAATCCCACATAGTCCATTTGTCCTATAAGCACCAACGCTGTCAGTCATATTGTAAATTACTTGCTTCAGATTACATTTATGGCTAATATTTTTAATGAAAATTTCTCGCATTTTACTTAAACTTTTTTATTTACAGGTGCTGACTGCTTATATACTTTTGCAGTAGAACAGATAAAGGATACTTCAGTCATTTTAGTGTAGTGCAGTGTCACACAGATTCAACCATGCCTGCGGAAGGGAAAAGTGATATGGAGAGGATTGGCCTCTTCAGCGAAATGAGTTATGTTACCATTGGAGATAAATATGTATCACGTTATATGCGTAAGTACATTTCATTTTAGTCACTATTTAGCGATAGGGACCACCTCTAGTGTCCATCTACTTTCAGAATCACTATTTTCTAATGTGGTTTTTTTGTTGTTAGAGGAAACTGCAACTTTCTTTGCTGTGGTCTGTATTATTAAGATAAAGGCTTTATATGTTGGAATGAATATATCGAAGAAAGGAAAAACCCAGTAAAACTGAAAAAATATTTATGCATAATAGGTTGATAAAATCTTTTAGTCTATAAATTTGCCAGTTACCAGTATTTTCCTGCTTTTGAGAAGACACGCTAGTGGGTTTTTTTATGTGCACTTTCAGCAAGTTTTTTGTTATTGACAATTACATTGTCATTATTTTAAAATCAGTGTTGCAATTTTTTATCTGATCTGACTCAGGTGTGTGAGATTCCCCATCCTGTCTTTTTAGAGAATATTCTCATTTTCTTGGTGTTTAATGGAAATATGCTGGGGATTCAAAACCCACCTGGAGACGCTTAAGTTATTCTACCTGGTTTGTAACCAGTCGGAGAGAGGGATGCTCCTCTGAATTGTTACTCATGGTGTATAAATAGGCATCAGCTCTAGCTCTGAATTGTAATCTGGAGTAACTAGTCTCTGTTGCTTGTAAAGCAAGTGCAGGGATTAGAAAATTGAAAGTAGGTGCTGTGAACACCTTTTCATAGCATTGCCTTTCAGACACAACCAATTACACATATGAGTTACAGGTTAAGTGCTCTGCAGTACGTTCTTTGAGCCACCCAGATCCAGACCTTAGTTTCTCAATGTAAGTTAAGAAAAGCATGAACATTGAACAGTTATTTACAGTGCTTACTTTTTTAAAGGCCCTTTTAATGAAGCTGCGAGCAAGAACAGACAGATGTTATCTGAGGGGACCAAAACATTGTCGGCTTTGCAGGCAGGTTGTTTTGAGCCTCAGTTTGTGAGGACTTTCAGTGGTGAAGCCTACTCAGACCCTGTTCAGCTAAGGAGACGCTATAGAATGGCAGAATCAAAGAAAAATTTAGGCAAAGCTTTCCTCGCCAGTAATGGAAACAAATTGCCTTAAGTGTTGTGCAAATGTTTTAAATTGACCTTTTTACCTTTTCTGTACACTGAACATGATTTTCACAGATTACTTCTTATAAAACCTGTGATAAGAGTACAATATTGGTTTTTATACAATATAGTGTTAGTACTGAGTGAAGAATTTTGAGCAGCAACACATAATTGCTGATAAGGTGGGGCTGAACAAGGATAGAAATCAGGCCCTAATGCTTGCACTTAACTACTCTTTTTTGATGTAAACAGTTTTCTTACCCCTTAGCTTTCTATTTTCAATGAAGATGGCTATGGGAAAAGGGTGTGGATAATTAACAAATGAATATTTCATTTTAATTTAGGAGGGAATCTGTTGGAACTTGTCAAACATCTTCTCCCTCCCATTTCTGAGCCTCCCAAAACAGAATCACAGAATCACAGAATATTAGGAGTTGGAAGGGACCTCAAAAGATCATCCAGTCCAACCCCCCTGCCAGAGCAGGAACACCTAGACCAGGTCACACAGGAATGCGTCCATGCGGGTCTTGAATGTCTCCAGGGAAGGAGACTCCACAACCTCTCTGGGCAGCCTGTTCCACTGCTCTGAGAGATGGCATATAGATTACATAAATAGTAGGAAAAGAAGCCATTATCTAGATGCAACGTTTTCCTCTCAGCAAGTCCATATCCATTACCTTTTTGTTAGAAACAATAGCAATTATCCTATAGGATGGTCAGAAGATGTTACAGAGCTGAGGAATATATGCAGAGTATTGAGATAAATGCACCTTTGTAGTTTGCACAACATTAATGGCGTGACAGAATGACACCAATTGCATTGGTGTCATATAACAATTATTATTCACATGTGAAAACCAGATGGAGCCTGGTTATTCATTTATAATGGTGCAATCTTGTTTTGTTCTTGTTGCTGCAGTAAGAGATGAGAGGATTCTTCAGTCTGTGTCCAGGTTCTAATTCTTATAGTCTCCTGGCTATATTTAGTCATATTTTCCTGCAGCTTTGCTTTTGTACAGTTTGGACAGTAACCTCTGTTTTATTTTATATATTTTAGAATGTAAGCATTAGTTATGTTCTGTTGTATGTCACAGGAACACCCCAGCTTTTAATAGAAGTGAAAAACGTGGTGTGTCAGCTTTCTGTTGGATATACGTGTGCTGTTTCCCATGAGACAGGCAATGTGTGAGCCTGGTGTTCAAAACTTTATTTCAACTACAACTTGACTTTATAGCAACCATATTATTTGTAAGAGTTGCAAAGATGTTGTGTTATGAAGATGTGACTGAAGGCTAGGCCTTTCTTTTCTTCATGTGTCTGTGTTTGGTTACTTTGTTACTGGCATATAAAAAGCCTACACAATTCCTGCAGCTTAGTAGACATAGGCATTTCTCCTAATTGAGCTGTGCCTCCTTGTACTTCCCTTCAATGACAACACAGAAAGTCAACTAGTCCTAACATCTCCAAGAAAATATTATTTCAGACAGATACTCCATGTTTCCTGCCTCTCCATTATCATACCAACACTAATGACTCTCTGTGAAGTCGTGGGAAAGGCTCTTGTAATCAAGCATCAAGCCTGTTTTATCTGTTCCCCAGGGTCTCTGTTTGTGAATTTGTCTGTATCAGTGTTACTTCACCTTGTTGGGCCAAAGTTAAAGCAACCTCTATTAAGCATATTTTTATTAATAAGAGACCTTAAACTTCATCTCTGCTTCTGTCTTGTTTCTTTTTTGTCCATAACACAGTGCATGGAATTGCTGTAGAAGTAGATCCATGGACAGTGGATCTGAGCTGATTTTGTTTTTAACTGCTGAGATGTATATATCGTTTGGGCTTTCTACTTACTGTCATTTTAGTACACTAGATATGGAAAGCCTGAAATATCTGAAAAACATTAATTAACGTGTTCATTTGTTATTTTTAGATGTGGGCTGGGCAGCTATTTTGGAACCATAGGAGGTCCACATCCATACTTCAGTGCACAACTGAAAGCCAGAGAAAAATGTGTTCCTCCTGGAAAGAATTTTTATACTAATCCAGGGAAGAAGGGAACTGGATATGGGTAAATTGACAATATTGCTTCTTGCAGAGTATTTTATGAAATGTTTCTTGAGCTTTGAAAAGCTAAGTAATTTTGTTTTTACAGTTACGCAAACCTTACCATAGGTGAACAATATCCACATGAGCCTGAAGGGTATGAATTAGAAAAAATAATTAATAAGGTAAAAAATATTTGTCTTTATTATGTATTAGTCGTATGGTTATTTATTACAATTCATACAAACCTTTTGTTCCCTGTGGTGTTTCCTTTAGCTTGAAATCACTAATGTTTATTTGCAGAGTAGAGGAAAGAAAACAAATTAATGACCATCCTGTATAAAAGAGATTTAGGTATTGTTTGTTTGTAATTTTTTCTTTGAGACATCTGGCGGTATCCCACACAAGTTCAAGATCTGACCTGAATTTTTTTTTGGAGACCTTAAGCTACAATGCAATAGTGACCAAACAATGTCAAGAGCAAGAATAATACTTCTGTATTCTTGTCATAAGAGTGGGACCTCATTATCCTAGATGCGATATAAAAAAACTAACAAAAAACCTCCATGAACAGGCTGCTCCATCATAGGTCCCCTGCTGGCTCACGAGTCCTGGCAGCAAACCTGCTCCAGCATGGGCTCCTCTCTCCATGGGTCTGTAGGTCCTGCCAGGAGCCTGCTCCAGCGTGGGCTTCCGTTGGAGTTGCAGCCTCCATTGGGCATCTGCCTGCTCTGGCGTGGGGTCCTCCATGGGCTGCAGGTGGATATCTGCTCCACTGTTAACCTCCATGGGCTACAGGGGAATCTCTGCTCTGCACTTGGAGCACTTCTTCCCTCCCCTTCTTCACTGACCTTGATGTCTGCAGAGTTGTTTCTGTCACATATTCTTACTCCAGCTTACTCTCTCCAGCTGCAGTTCCCATTGTGCAGTGTTTTTCCCCCCTTCTTAAATATCTTATCACAGAGACACTACTACTGTTGCTGATTGGCTTGGCCTTGGACAGTGGTAGATCTGTCCTGGAGCTGGCTGGCATTGGCTCTATTGGACACTGGGGAAG
>NW_010199833.1:5464-14229 GCF_000695765.1 Mesitornis unicolor
TTCCCAAAAAAGCCACTCTGTAGCCCCCCTGCTACCAAAACCTTGCCATGGAAACCCAATACAATGTTGTACATGGTGGATGTATAAAATACCTCGATCATCAAAATACAGTAATAAAAGTTAGAGTGAACGTTCTCCAAGACTAAATTTAAATGCTTTCTATTTTTTCTTAGAATAACATGCAGTAAAAATCCTCAAGATTGTTTCTTTTGAAGTATTTGTTTTACAGAAAGCGCAAGAGGAACATAAACAGTTGCTTAAAGGAGGACCTTTCAAGTTAAATCTATATCCCCAGGAATATTTTGACATGAATCCCTTTTTTAGTGACAAACCTTTGCCACCTGTGAAGAAATTGCCTCCAGTGAAGCCAATTGCAACAGCTTTCATACCAAGTTCTGCTAAAAAGGTTAGTTTATCTTATAGTTACTGGAGACAAAATATAAATAGTCGGATGTTTTCTGTTAAAAGCTTTGCTTGCAGTATATAAGATAGAAATAAATGTTTGGTTTTGCTATTAATTTCTTATTTTTCTTACAAAATATATTATTCCATTTACTTTTTTGATTTACAAAGCAATACAATTTTGTTTGACCCAACAGCAACTGCTAACCAGTTTCAAGTGACCAAAAAAAGTTTCTCTTTAAAATCTGCATAGAGGTGTTAACACGTAGCTAATTGACTGCAGAAGGTTATACAATAAATGACAGTAAGGTTTTACTGTAGCAAAATGAAATGCGCTTCTGTTTTGGACTCTGTCATTTACTCATGTAAGTTTTGAACCTGCTAATTACCCTCAGCCTATAGACAAATATCTAAAAGATAATTCCTAGAAGTGTCATGGGAATGAATAGCTGAAAGGAGCAGAAAAGCTCAGGTTAGTCCTTCTGCTCAGGAAAAGGCTGCCGAATAAACTTGGGAGTTATCTGTTGCTTGTCCATCAGCAGACACAAATTTGGAATCCGCTTTGGAATTTGCCAACTCTTTAGTAGTTAGGAGAAAAGGATGAGAATAAGTACATGTCTAGAGAACAGGTCTTATGAGGAGCGGCTGAGGGAACTGGAGTTGTTCAGTAGGACAAGAGGAAATGCCTTCAATTTGCGCCAGGGTTCAAATTAGATATTGGAAAAAATTTCTTCACCGAAAGGGTTATCAGGCATTGGAACAGGCTTCCCAGGGAAGTGGTTGAGCCTCCATCCCTGGAGGTATCTAAAAGACATGTAGGCATGGTGCTTAGGGACATGGTTTAGTGGTGAACTTGGCACCTGATACAGTAACACCCCTGAATCTGTCGCTTTTCAGTTCTTTGTTTTGGAGTTCCATTGTCAATCATTTAAAGATGTGCTCTGCTAACTGCTGTTGTCCTATTATTCTGTCCTTCACCCTTGACTTATTTGACTGACATTGATTCATCTGAGGAAGATGATAGTAGCAAGGAATACATAACTATTCAGAAAGACACAGCAAAAATGCTTATACACGAATAATTGTGTTGGGTGTTTGGCCTCACTTGTGAGACCACTGGAGATTGTTCAGAATGGAAATCTGTTCAGAGAAGCTAGCTGCTACAAAAGCAGCACCTCATCTGGCTGACAATGCTGGTGATCCTGCTCCAGCTTCCCTATCCTTCACACAATATATGCTTTCCTCTTACATCAAAATTATGTGTATTTCCTACTGCACACTTTCCCTCCCTACTGTGTAAGTTCTTATGGGAAAAATTGCTTTGTTGTTGATTGAATTGCTTACTGCTGCACTTTTCAGGACTGCAGCCTCAGCAGACAGTAGAGTTTAGCTGTACTAGGGGATTGGAAAGAATTAATCGAGTCTCTGCATGTTTTTTAACTAAAATTTGCCACTCTTGTAGTACTAGTGGACATACTGTTTCAGGAAAAGCCAATGCTGTATTCAATCCTATATGTCAGTAATCCTATTGATAGTAATGCCCAAGCCCTGCTGTACGTAACAATCCCTACACCAGAACTAGATGGAGGTGTACCAGTAAACTAACAGTGATGTAGGAATTCCCACTTTTTTGCCACGACATAGCTCATTTTAGTGAGTTACGGTTTTACTTATTCTGTCACATTTTTAAGATCCTTTTATCAAAATCCAGACATGTGAGTGAACATTTACAACCAAGAATTCATCGAAATAATGGCTAAAATTTTCCTTAAAGTTTCCCTTGCAAATTTAAGGATTTTTTTAAAAAACTATATATAATATTGAGCAGTCTGCTATTCAGTATTCTTACTTTTGTGTGAAAACCATTTTAATTAAGTCACTTATATTGTAGATTAGCACTTTGAAAAGCTTTTTTTTTTTTTCCCCTCCAGCCAGGGGGCATGAAAGCAGGCACATTTGATCCTCACCCAAGCCATTCTGCTGACCCTTATGCAATTAAAAAATTTACCGAAGTCACAACTAATAAAGAACGACAGATTTTTCATCTTCATTCTGGACCGAAAACCAGACCTGTTAAAAGCATAATAGCTTTGAATGTCACAAGGTAAGCTGCTTTAATTTGAGTTCATGTTTCATGTATGCTGTCTACCAAAAGTCATTAAGGAGCACAGCTGTTTATTACTGTCTAAAATAATCGAATATATGAAGGAACAAATTATTAATGAAAGGATAAAAAATGTATAAGGAACTTGGCTTTCAAAATTTACTCCTATTCTCTTCTGTAGATTCAGGTTGCTTTATGAGGCTATACATATCTTGAAGACCTTCAAAATCATGCTATAGAAATTTCACTGAAAAATTATTATTTGTTATTCTTTTCTGACTTGATGAATGTAAAAAGACTGGGAATGTTAATGTGAAAAACAAAATCTGGTTTTGTTTTCCCATGTTTATGGAATACAGTTGGCTCCCTCTGCTGGCAAACAAAATATTAGGTAATGTCAGCCTGTGAAGCTTTTGAAACAATAGCATTCAAATTGGATTCCTAGCTAAAACTTGTCACTGTGCAATGTTAGATTTATAATACACAGTGTATGAGTATAGGTAGACAAGCAGATCATTCTTTACTTTTTTATCTTACAAGTTACTGATTTTTTGCTCTGATGTAATTCAAGCAGAAAGTCAAGACTGTGTTCTTTAGAGTTATTTAGAGAAATCACTTTCAAATGCAGACTTCTAAGATTGCATGTAGAACAGTTAAGCATATTATTTTGCATACTCCATGAGGAGTGTGACATATTTTAGAAATATTTGCTTAAAAATTGAAAAACTGTCTCAGAGGATTCTGCTTCACATTTGTGGTTTGTCTTTTATGTATCATACATGAAGTTTAAGAAATACACTTCCTTTATTCCCTCGCTGCTGTTCTATTTACTCTGTTTCACCACATATTGGCATTTGTGTAATCACTTTTTAAGTTGCAGTCATAGTTTTAATTTTTTATTTACACTGACAAGGCAGAACCAGGAGCTACGTAATACTCCACCTTGCTTTTTTTTACTAATGGGAAGTAAGAACAAACTGAGAGTAACTTTTTGGTACACCAAAAGGTGTGGTAACTACCAACGCTGGTGTAAGAAAGTACATCCTTCTGTGTATGTACTGGTGTTTTTAAACTAGTAAAAGGGAAAAAGAACGGTGTCTTGGTCTAAGTAACATTATTATCAATGTAATTGTTTGTATTACTGTTTTATAAAAATTCGTGTTCCCAAGTGAAATGTTTTTATTGGGAAGAAATCCTAAATATATGTGAAGTAGGTTTCAAAATTGAAAGGGTGAGACTGATTGTGAAGTATCACTGTGTGCTCACAGATACAGTTATGATGGACTCATTGGAAGTATTTGTGAAGAGAAATTTCAGATATCCAAAAGAAGCTCTACAGAGAAAAATTCAAACTAGTATTTCAAATTCTCTGCTGCTGTTTGCCTCTTAAGAATTTTAAAGAACGTATTTATTTTTTGCTCATCATTCCTAGGTTTAATAGAATGCAGACTGTGAACTGAATTTATTATAAGTATGCCACTTATAGCTTACAGATCTTAAGAAATGTGGTAGGATATTTTTCAAATAATCTGCTTCCCCTCTGACTTACAGTTCTTTATGTACTTTCCAATGGAAAGTTTATCTTCTGATATTTGCTCCATAATCCTGTAACTGGATTTGCTAGTGTAGATTCTTGCTCTCACAGAGAACTCTATTGAAATCACTTTGACTTCACGAGGAGGCAAGTCATTAAATCTAACAGAACTGGGTGTACCACAGCTTTTAGTTTTTACAAAAACCTCTTGTAATTTGTACAGTGATATTCTACAGAAATCTAATAAATTTCTCTTCATTTATGTTTCAGATCAATAAATGTAAAGAACTACAGGACTGCACAGCTGACATATTATTAGGTACAAAAGGTGAAATGGAGGGTACACTTTTTAGACTCTGTGAACTGTTAACAAAGCAAATAAAAATGTGAAGAGTGGAATTCAAATTTATAGGGCAATCCAATCTGTTTAATTATTGAGTATGCAATTTCTTGTTTCTAAATATAAAGCTGTGATAAATAATTTAAGGTAATTTATTCTTTAAGTTCAAGGTTGTATTTTTATATAATTTTTCATCTTATTGCTTAACTGAACTTTTAAAATGTACTTTTACAGAACATACTTCCAGATGAGTGATTTGGGTTGCAAATTGACTACATATTGCAGTGGAATATCAATGTATGTATTAACCAAGTTAGTCACGTGTGGCCTAGACTGAAACTAAGGCCATTGTTTCCCTTTAGTAGAATTCCAACTTGTACTTTATTTCAACTACAATTTTGTTTAAGAACTGTCTTAATACATAATTTTTAGTTTTGGTGACCTTCACAAAATGACCAGTATCAAGCATTGTTCAAAACCAGACCACAAGCAGGCTGTTATGCAGGGAGTCATCTTTATTTTACCAGCATCTAAGGTGTATCTTACCTCAATCTTAGTAATTTTTTTCAGGTTTTATATGTGGTCCAAGATATTTGACCATGTAAACCAAAGCTAACTTATTATAAAAATATCGCAGGATAATATTTCTTAAAGAACTTCTGGACTGGATCTTACAGTTCCTGACATCAAGGAAAATAAAAATAAAACCAATAATTGTTGGTCAGGTCTTCCAGCATGTGTCAAAGCATAAAACCCCTTACCCTGAGATCAACAGGACCCAAGAATATTTTAAAATATTAGTTTATACAAGAATTTTGTTGATTTCTCTATCCAAAGACCTAGAATAGAATTATTTCTGCCTTGTTTATACCTTGTATTAAGTAATGGTACGGGACTGACCTTAGGTACCTTAGTGTCATCTTTGTACAGAGCATCAGAAGCATTGCCATATTGGTCACTTGTGAAGCCTGCAGACACAGCATTCCTAGGTAGATTGAACAGTGCTGTGCTTCCTCCTAACTGCTGTTCTGATGTAGTACAGCTGATGAAGGCTGCTCTGAAGTTTTAATTTGTGTCCTTCTGTCTCCTTTTGTAATTCTCCCTCTTCTAGTTTCTTCTCTATTTCAATAATCTTTTCATTCACTAACAAGATGGAAATACTGAAAGCTGATTAAAATGTATAAAGCTAAATTAAAAAAAAAAATCAATCCAGCTATTTTAAGATGTGAGTGTGTGTGGACTGGCATCGTGTGGCCATCGTGGGAGTCATAACTTCTCCTGGTAAGTCCCCACTGGAAAATGTGTGATATCCAAGAGGATAATTTTTGCACCTTCCATAGTTCTCTGAATTTGTTGTTCTCAGTCCATGTTCTCTGAATTTGGTTGCACTGAAAATGTTGAAATTCATGTTTTGGCTCATAAGCTTTCAAAGTCAGTATCTACTATAAGGAGATAAAGGTTACCTTGTGTTGTTTAAACATAGACATGTTTTATATGTCATCTAAAACATGCATAAACGTAGATTAAACTCAATTTAGTACTTCTTGCAGAAACAACCAGCAAAATGTTGTGGCATGTACTAAGCTGTTCAGCTAAAAGGCCATCAAGATTCTCTTCTGACTCAGATCGTAGGGACAGTATTCTGTCTCCTGTAAACTGTCATGGTTTTATTGAGTTTCTTTATACTGCTGACATTGTGTAAGGATCTGCTTTTGTGAATCTGTGAAATTCAGCCAATTATCAAAAAAACAGGCAGTTCTTTTCAGAACATAACAAAAACATGGAAATGACTGGACATCAGAATTGTAAATGTTTTACAAGATAAAATGTTGTATTACAACTTAAATAAACCAGTTGCTCTTTCAGCTAGAGGTCACAATTTCTGCATTTTCTTTTCTACATTTCATCAGAATCTTGTCAGAATGACATGGTGGAGTTTTCCTTTCAAATATATTTTCAATTAATATCTCACGAATTTTAGACTGAACCTGGAAAAGATGGAGGTGGTTTACAGAAAACTTTCATGTAGAAATACATAATTTTCCAAAAATATCCTAGTACTCCAGAAGTTCTCTCTTAGGAAGGACAGACCAGATGGAAATGGCATGTAGGAATATGGAATCATTTAGAACCAACAAGGTGTAAAGCTAAATGTCCTTGCAGCAGCAGATATTTAGCTTTTCTATAAAGAACCAGATGAAATGATGGCAGAAAAATGCTCCTGAAAAGGTGGCTTATCATTTTGTGAAACAAAGCGGTTTGCAGCAATACAAACAAAAATACAGGTTCTGCTGAGAGTGAAATAGTCTGGAGTTAACTTACTTGAAAGCAACAGACCTTCTTCGAGTTTACAGTGGTAAAAATGGGAGAAGGATCTCGTCATTCCCTTCTTTTTCCCCCAAATCAGTTTTGGTTTTCCTCTGTTCTTCTGAGGTTTTAAAATAGTTTCTATAAGCCCCCAAATAATACAGTGACTAAGAAAGACCAAGAACATAGAAGTGAGCTTATCGTTTCTTTTAAGATGGACAGAGGGTTAAATTTATACTTAATGTACACAATAGTCTAAGGACTGACTGGAAACACCTATGGCAGTATCTAAAAATGCATCAGGAGTCTCTTGCATTATAAGAGAACTTGTGTTCTCCTTTTACCGTGTTAATACTCTCCAGAGTCTGTTGCCAAAATGTCTGAAAGGATTCCAGCTGTTGCTGAAGAATCTAAAATGTACAAAATAAGTATCAGAAAATTGTTAGGTATGAGGGGTTTCATTGTTTTTGTGTTAAATATTGAGATGAGTTAGGATATTTTCTAAGTTGAAATTATGCTTCTTTTCCAATCCCAAGTTTGTTTTCACCCAGCCTAAGTCAACAGGAGTTGTTCACGTTACAGAAAGCACTGTCATATCTGGCATTATTTTGGCTCTCAGTCTTTGCAGTGAGACGAAATGTGTTCTTTTTGGAATTCATACTTAAGCTCCAAAAATCATATTTCTGGCTAGGATGTAGTGTACTGGTTGGACAACAGAAGAAAGGTGGACTGTCTCTGGGATTAGTAAAGGGGAGCCCTAGGATTCTGCATTAACAGGAGTAATATTGGCTAAGTGGTAACGGCCGAGAAGTGCTTTAAAAGAAATAGTGCCAATTCTTTACATGGATCAATTTATTTTTCTCTGAATGCATCATTCTTAGCTCACAAGAATTCAGAATCTCAGTGAAAATCCCAGCTAAAGGAATGATCATGTCGTCCTGGTTTACTGGGGCTGAATTTGAGAGTCAGTTTTTTGTTGCGACTACAACACACTATTCCATGGGAACAAATTTGATAAGACATTTTTAGTTTGTGGCTGATCCTGGTATGCAGGTTGCTGTAGTGATCGAGGTCTTCAGCAGTCTTGAGATAAAAAACAGGTGCAGAAATACGAGGAACAAAAGCCAGAGCAGGTTACACGGGCTGACCAATTAATAATTATTCCATACCATAAACATCACATTCACTATAAATTGGGGATTTTGGTGGGGACAGTCTTCTCCTTCCTGTTCCTCCTTCTTTTTCCCTCTGTGGTGGGTAACAGCTCAAGAGGGACTTGTTTATCATCCTACCTGTGAGGCCTACTCCCCCACAGTATTGGCTGAGTATAACTCTGTGTATTTTACATTATAATAGTAATAGTTTTTATTATTATTCTTATTTTATTAAGTATCTTTCTATTTCAACCCTCAAATCTCCTTTTCTTTTCCTCTGTTCGGTGATAGAGCAACTGTATAAACCATGACACATGTGCATAGAGCAAAATGTGTCTAGCTTTTTCTGCATTCTGCTTTGGAAGAAAATGCCCTGAAACACAGCAGGGAAAGAAAAGACGCAGGGCGGGAAGTGCTATACATCATATATCAGGAGGTGGGAAAAGTGCCCAGCTCTCCATGTAATGGGAATGCAGGCCAATTAGTGTGATTATCTTGTACCAGCCTTGGACAGGAGTACAAGCTAATCAGTGCACTTCTCGTTTGTAATGAGCAGGGGCTGAAGGATGAGCAATTTTGCTGATCTGGCCAAGACACAGCAGAAATGTTGGAAGTTTTCCAACCTGGCAATTTGGAAAATTGATGACCTGGCCTAATTACTGTGGCTGCTGGGATGAGGTGAAGGTCTTATAGCCTGAGGTTGTATCAACAAAGCTGGAGACAAGGCTGAATTGACAGAGGTTGTACCAACCAAATCAGAGGAGTCTACATCTGCAGTGAGCATTGGCCTTCCTTCCCCCTGTTGCCCTTAATTAACAGCATCATTAGCCTGCTAGGAGCCAATCAGCACACGAGATATGACCCAGTCCCAGTCCTCAGTCATATCCCGAGATATGACACGCCAGAGGGCTGTGCTGCCATCCA
>NW_010199834.1:0-655 GCF_000695765.1 Mesitornis unicolor
CCCCCCGATTAATCAAATGGGTTGTAATTTTCTTTTAGACACTGAAAATGACCTTGCTTATTTTGATGGACTCTGAACAATAGCACTCATTCTCCATCCTGGGGCTATGAGTCATTATGAAAGGCAGAACATTGAGTCACTGACTGTCAAACATCTCCACTGTGAAGGATGGAGCCTTTCAAGAAGCCCTCTCCTGGTAATCATTACTCTTCTGTATTTACATTGCAGTAGGACCCTGATCCCACGTCGGAGTCGAGGCCCTAGTCATTAAGTGCAGTGCAAACATGCTTGTCCTACCATGGTCCTTGCCCTGATGAGCAAGTGTGAGATCAAGTTGGGATAATCTGCATCTAAAGAAACTTCCGAGTGCCTTTCCAAATATTGATTAATTAAACCTTGGAACAGTTGTATCTGTTAGTAGAAAGTCAGTTTACAGAGCAATAGTTTGGCTGCTCATTGCAACACTGACCTAGGGCTTGGCTGGTACTGCTCGAAGTCCCTGCCTGTGCCTCTCCACATTTTTCCTATGGGACCTTGCATAAGTCTTCAGTAGGTGTTTGGCTTCTGAATATCCATGAAATATGAGGTTTGGCTTAGGTGTGCCTTACTATCGCCTCTGTATCAGAGTGTTAACACTGACATGCTCAATGGTAGG
>NW_010199834.1:686-3041 GCF_000695765.1 Mesitornis unicolor
GTGAGTGTTTCTGGCCAATGGAACCTAACCCACATACCAGGATGCTGGGCACAAAAATGACTTTGGCTCCAGCTAGTTGGGCCCTGATGCCACTTTTCCAAATGAGCTCTTTGGTGGGAACACATGCCATGAGGTGATGTGATTACCAGCATCAGCAGCAGAGCCGGGATTAGGACGGCTCTCTCCATCCTTGGATTATTATTATCATGCACCTTTCCCAATGCAAAGCACCTCTTTGCTCAGTCTGGGCTGCAATGCCCTCAGGGCCATGCCCGAACCTTATGAAGGACTTTCTCCTCTCCCATCGCAGACCTCAGGATTGAGGTGGTTTCTGGCTGGAGTGTGGCTCCACAAGGATATGAGTGCCCCTCCTCCAAGCCCGTCTGCATGTTCCAGCAGTGACACCAGCTGCGGTTTGTTACAAAGACATGTCACACCACTTGCAGTGCTTCCCACCCCATCCACTCTACAGCCAAACTGAGGTTTGTGTTACTGCTTGCTGGATCCAGTTCTGTGCTTAATCCTCCCTGTGCTGCTCCCCGTCCCAACAGGCCAAGAACAAGCTTCAGTGACGCCCACTTCGAGGTTTATACAGGAGTCACTGGCAGTGCAGACTCGAGGTCTGAAGCACTAAGCCGTATGGATTTCCCCACATGGGCTTTGTGTTTCATTAAGTCAGTTTTGCATTTGTGCCCTGGGCACTGCTGATACAGAGGGGAACAAAAACCCTTAGCAACTGCCTCACAGCACGGGTCTTTGGCCAAATAGCCAGAGACCAATTTCTCTTCTTTGCTGCGGCTCTGCTGACACTGGTGTCAAATGACAGAAATTCCCCTTGTGCTGGTGGAAATGCAGTTTTCTGTATGGGGTATCATTGCTGAAAGTCCACCAGCTTCTTTAAGACATGACATTCCAGCTCCATCATTCTTTAATGACTTATGCTAATATTAATAAACTTTTTGGTAAAGTGAAATGCATTTTAACAAGTAGTATCAGGTAAGTTTGGGTCAGACAAGTGATCCCTGACAATTTCTGCAGTGACTCAATAAGTGGACACAGCAGCCACATCTTAATTGGACCTGTTTCTTTTTTAATATCCTACTGATGGTTGTTTTCTTTCAGTTGACACAACTCAGTGATGAAAAAGTCACCCTATTATACCAAGCTTAAGCTTTTGCTAACTTCCACATATGAAACCTTGCTCAGTCAAAGTCTGTTGTGATTATTATGCAAATACACATTGCTCTGTCACTGAAGGACAGCTTGAAATATCCCTGGACAGTAAAGTTTGTCTGAACTATTTGCAATTAATAATCAGAGGGGCTGGAAAGAGAAGTGTTGCCCTGCCTGGGTAGGCATGGTGGCTTCTTCCAGGAAGGTGAGTTTCTCTGCTTAGCTCTTCCATGCCTGCCTTGGGTTCACTCCCTGTTTTCAGATGAGTGTGAATCAGGAGCAAGGTGCCCGGGTTGAGATGTCCGAGGCTCCTTGGTCACACCACAGCCTTGAGAAACAGGTCCTCTGAAAGGGTCTTGGGCTGTGCACCTGGAAGCACAGTCAAGTGAGAATTGCTGGGTCACTTTTGGAAGCACTGACTGCATTTAATGAAGATGACAAGTAATTGCATAACCCTCTCTGCATCTATCTCTGCTCACAGTTCAGGATACCGAAATGCTATTTCTTGCCTTCTAGATAAGGGTGAAGGATGAAGTGCTGTAAAATAAATCTGCTCACAGTGTCTCACAGTGGTAAAGAATGGCTCACTTGGGAAGTTTATAGTTAAGATGGTAGAAGTTGCAGGTGGTAGACATGTTACAGCAAGGCTTTTTTCAGATTTTAACCAGGCAGAAAAGCAAATTAAAAAAGAGTGACTAGAGGTACTAGGACTGTAATTAAGTCAATGGGTGGATGCATGGCTTATCTGTTAACACACAAACATTAAAGAATCCCCTAAAACCACATTAAAAAGTTTACAAGGTTAAATTTAATTGCTGATCTTCTTGTCTTGTAGTTGGTGAAATTAAAGAAAAGTTTGGCCTTACAAAAAAAATAGAGGGTAATTCAGGAAGAGAACTGTCTGGCAGTGCTCTGAAGTTTTATTGCAGAACACATAAGAAATATTCATAACTAGTTGGATAAATAGATTTTTCTAATACTAGACAGCAAAATATACGAAAGTTAAGCAATAAGTAGGGTCTAGTTCTGTGTAATGTAATTGACATGAGTAATTGCAGTGAGACCACTGGCTCTGTCAAGCTTCTGACACAAATATTCTTTTGCACCAACTTGCGTCATTCCAAATAATTTTACTCAAGCTGGCCTATTTGTAATTATTCACCTGGCCTGCTGATCCTCTGT
>NW_010199834.1:3072-31263 GCF_000695765.1 Mesitornis unicolor
CTGGCTGATACTCCCTGCTTGTGCTCTCCCGTCATGCACAGGGGTAGGGCAGGACGTGGCTGTGCTTCTGTGCCAGGTCTGATGTGTGGGGCCAGTGATGTGCCTGGAAGTTTTGGGCCAAGCCAAAAGCAGAAGGCAGCTGTTGACAAGCCTAGCAAGGAGCTGCTGGTTTATGAGCCTGGGGATTTGAAATTAAGCTCTAAGCTTCAGGAAGTGTCATGCGCTTGCTTACAACACAGCGCACCATAAAAATCACAGGAGCCACAAAGCAAATGAGAAAAAGTCAAAGCAAGTACAACACGGTTGTTTCACACTTTCCCCATCCTGAATGAAAAAAGACACTTTTCTTTTTTCTTTTTTTTTGGCTCAGTTTTTTCTCCCATAGAAATGACCTGTTAACCCTTTCTTCACTGCATCACCTGTAACATCTCGTAGAGACTCCCTGCCTTCTGACTTTACTACCTTTTCTATCACACTATCCCTACATCTGCTGGAAACCTACAATTACAAACCAAAAAAATACTCTAGAAATAAGTGCACCTTTAGTGTTATGTTTATGCTAGCCTTTAGGAATCAGGAACCATCATACAGAAGGTTGCCTAAGTTTTTTCTCCATATTGTTACCCAGGAAAAGAGCCTCCTGTGCTGCAAGGGGCATTTGAAATGCCCCCTCTTCTACATTTTATTGCACTCCATTTCAGAGTCCTGAGCCTCCATCAAATTCTCTGTGACCCAGCTCTAAGCGTTCCACTTAGTTAGTTTAAACCTCTTTACATTCCTCAACTCTGATCTGCTAATCCCCTGTAAATCACCACTGTTTCTCAACGAACTCAAGCCAGTGTTAAGATTTACGTGGAAAGGATTTGTCATTTCCCACCAGCCTTAACCTGAATCAAGATGGGTGGGTGCTGGGGGAGAACAGAAAAAGTAGGAGCTGCGACACAAGAGAGATGGTTTGGTGCAAGAGAGTGAACTGTCCGTTTTTCAGATGATCAAGGATTTGGGTCTGCAAACAGGAAGGTTTCTGATCCTGTGCCCATCAGGACAATCCCAGCAGGGAAGGGTCCAGAGAAGTTGAACTGGATTTAATCAGACCATAGGTGCTGCGTAGGCTGGACATCTGTGCCAGACCACTGGTTGGAGCTGCTGGATTGCAGCTTGGGATTGCCCAGACCCACACAGGCACATGGAGAACATGGGGAGCTCAGTCCTTTGGTGCCTGGTCCCGCAGGTGTGCAGGGGGAGGAAGCTCCTTGTGGGAATTAAAAAAGCATCAACAAACGCTTCTGTGTCCCTCCATTGGGTCTGTCTTGTTTTCTTTGGTTTAGGTGGTCATCTGTGCTGCAAACACAGGCTCTGAGGTTTTGTTTTGGGCTGTTTAAGGTTGTTTTCCCTGCATCTCTGCTGGAGTTGCCATGTTTTCTTTTCCCACCCTGTAAGCAGGCACAGAGTCCCTAAACTAATCTGTCACAGAGCAGAGCATTTGCATCTGTACTCCCTCCCTTCAAATCCTGTGTTTTCATTTGCTCTAAAATACAGTCTCTGTTCTCGTTCTTCACACCCAGACCATCACCCCTTCCTGGAGGCTGGGAATTGCCCTCCCCATGGCCACCAAGTCCGTGCAGCTGGAGACCTCAGCCAGCCCTCACCCCAGCAGCATTTGCTCTGGGGGCTGGTGGCTCTGTCCCTTCCGAGGGTCTCAAACTCTCCCTTAGCCCCCGACCTCCTCTCCTGAAGCTGCACTGGTACTCAGCTGGGCTTCCCCATGAGGTCTTCAGGACCTGGTCTGGCCCAGCTCCACAGAATTTCTGCTGGTTCTTACACTCATCCCTCTCTTCCCTGCAATTCCCATGAAGGTTGGGTGAAGTTGCCCAGAGCCATCATCAGAGTGTTATGTGGACGTAAAGATTAGCCAGGGTGTCCTAAGCAGGGGTATCTCTGTCACACTGCATTCACATGGATGCCAGCAGTCAAACTCCTGCAAACTAATGCTCCCAGCAATCACATGGATGGGTTTGGTGGATGATAAATGGCATATTTTGGATTAACATTTAGCATTCCGTAAAACTGAAGGGGACTGTTCAGAACCTATTTACACAGGCATACAGAGCTTCTTTGTGAATAGGACTTTGATGCTGGTTTAAGTTGCATTTATGTGGTGGGAGTCGAGCTGGCTGGGTTGGAGCTGGCAAGATGTGGTAGTGGAGATATGCCATTAAACAAAGCATCAGCAGCCATGAGCTGTTCCCAAGATGTGCATCTTCATTTTATCCCATACAGGGTATAAATAATAATAATAATAATAAAAAAGCCACCTGTGCATGAATCACTTTGCTTGAATCTGTCTCTCATTTTGGCAGCATGTGTTGTGCTGTGTCCTTGGCCTGACCTGGGATCTCATTCAGGCTGACCTTTGTACCTGAAGCAAATGAAATGGTGGATTTTGCTTAGCATTTTTGTTGGTGTGACTGACTGGCATTTGAAAGAAAACCCAGGTATGTTCCTCTGCAAGTTTTGTGACTTTATAATCTTGAGCTTGACCCACAACAGGTGTCAAAAGACACATGCAGGTGAAAAGGAAGAAAAGGCACCTGTAAGGCAGGTTTTCACTGTCTCTTTTGTTAGTTTTCAGCATCAGGTATCACTTATTTCTGTGTATATCAGCTCTTCTCCATTTTTCCTCCATTATTCTTTTTTTTTCATTTCGCTTCTTCCTTGAGTTTTATGTTTTCCATCGACACTTCTGTGTACTAGTTTGTGACCATTGCCCCTTGTCCTGTTGCTGGGCGCAACTGAGGAGAGGTTGATCCCATCCTGTTGACACCTGCCCTATAGTTACCTATAAGCATTAAGGAGATTCCCCCTCAGTCTCCTCCAGGCTTTCTCATATGGGAGATGCTTCAATCCCCTCATCATCTTAGTGGCTCTACACTGGACTCTCTCCAGTAGTTCCCTGTTCTTCTTGAACTGAGGGGCCCAGAACTGAACACAATATTCCAGATGCGGTCTCACCAGGGCAGAGTAGAGGGGGAGAAGAACCTCTCTCGACCTACTAACCACCCCCCTCCTGATACACCCCAGGATGCCATTGGCCGCAAGAGCACATTTCTGGCTCATGGTCATCCTGCTGTCCACCAGAACACCCAGGTCCTTTTCCCTTGATCTGCTCTCCATCAGGTCAGTCCTTACAGATCCTTTACAGATCCATGGGGTTGTTCTTCCCCAGGTGCAATACTCTACACTTGCCCTTGTTGAATTTCATTAAATTTCTCCCTACCCAACCTTCCATCCTGTCCATGTCACACTGAATGGCAGCACAGCCTTCTGGAGTGTCAGCCACCCCTCCCAGCTTTGTATCCTCAGCAGACTTGCTAAGGGTACACTCTGTCCCATTGTCCAGGTCATTGATGAATGTATTGAACAGAGCCAGACCCTGTACCAACCCCTGAGGAACACCACTAGACATGGACCTCCAACTAAACTCTGCCCCCCTGACCACAAATACTTGAGAGAGAAGCTTCAGCTTTTGCTCCAGCCTCTCTGCTACTGCTCACCTTTCCCAGACTGTTAGAGGCCATGCAGCTTTCTCTGCACTTGGGGTCTTAAAGGAGGAGTTGACTTCAGAGAGATGAGGTCCTGGCTTATTCCCAGCAACTCTCAGGTTGCTCTTGTTCATCTGCTGGATCACCGCCCAGCTATGAGTGAAGTCACTCTGTGCATTTAAGCAGTGGCAATAGTTGTCCAAAACAGGCTACGCACAGCACAGTGGTGGAGCTTGAGCCAGATTGCCTGGCAAGGCTGCTGGGAGTCCATTGCTAATGCAGTTTATTTCAGCAGTGTAGCGGTTACAGTGCTTATTCTACTCCCTGTGCAGCTCTAGTTCTGCCTGAGTTCTTACCTGAAAGCAGAATTTCACATCCAGCTCTAGAATTTTAGTTGCTTCTAGTTAAATACTCAGAACTGTTCTGGTTTTGAGCTGCAAGCTGACGACAGTACCTTTCAGAAATGCATGAGCATCTGTTCTGATTGATGAGCTGCTTCTCCTGGCTCTTTGGCTAGATCAGCTTAGAAAAATGCAGCTTAGCTATCCTTTCCATACCGTTCTTGCCCTGTTCTTGTTGCTTTGGCAGGTCAACATTTCAGTTGAGGCCCTGTTCTAGTTCTGCTAAATCACTTTATTCTCATTCTAATTCCCGTGAATGAAATCTCAGATCGTTGTTTCAAGTGCTTGTTAACAGGGACAATATTGATGGGATCCAAAGTGAAAATGCTTTGTTGGATAAGGCTGGATGCAGGAGAGTGAGAAGGAGCAGAAACACCAGCAAGGAGAGCAAACAAGGCAGCGAGGAGGAGCTGGAGAAACACTCGTAAGGAAGCACTTTTTGGCTGACAGCTGGCCAGATCAGGGCTGGGAACTCTGGGCACAGAAGCTTGTTCAGTTCACACTGTGTGTTGGGAAATAGGGGTCTTTTATGTTACTGGTAAAAAAGCAGCGTGTGTCACATATTGTGTAACTCCATCATCCATTTGTCCTAAAAGGAAAAAAACCCCAAAAAACAATAGTGAGAAAACTGCAAGCTGCTTTGTTTGTAGGATAAAATAACTGTATGGTACACAGCTTAACAAACCTTGTAAAATATCACAGGTTTTAAACCTGTTTTGTAGTAGGGAAGGACCTCTGTATATGAAAGAAGCACCTGGATTTTGGTCCAAGTTTATTTGTTCTGCATCCAGGGTGTTACCCTACACTATGCCGTACACTGCAGCCCAGATGTGGTGTGCAGTGAGTTTCAGTGTGACTTACAGGAGACAGCATTGTTGCTTGCTCCGGTGCCTGTCTCAATTCCTCCTACTCAGCTGTTCAAAAGCAGTGGAGGAGACACCATGACTCCCATAGGTTACACAGTACCTACAGAAACATCAAATGGCTCCAGAAACTTGGCTTCTGGAGCAATCAGAGTAAGAAAATTTCTGGGAATCAGGTCCCTAAGGACTTCCAAAGGAGGTTCAAGCCACCCAACTCTTGTCAAGGCCAGATGACGCCGGAGTGGAGCCAGCTGAGCACCTTTTCCCTGCCTCTTTAATAGTAAAGATGTCAAAGTTCTACTATATATATTACTGTAGCTCCTTTGGATTTAATTTAAGCTACATGACCTTGCATTTAGAGAACCTGCCCTTGTCTATAATCTAATCAGCTCAGTCAAGAGGAATAGTTGGACAAGGATGAATGTGGGCCCAGGAGCCAGAAATTAGATTGTGTGCAATTGCATCTGCGGATTTATAGCAGAAATTTACAACAGAAAGAGGGCATTTTTATCTTCTCAAGTGCCCAACAGGAGGTAAAGTTAATGGCTGCCACATTTATTGCATGAAAACTGCAAAGACCCATGGAGCTGTGTCATTAGATGGATGGAACAGGCATCCGTGAGTCAACGAATTGGTTAATACACAAGTGGGAGAAAAATCTTCCTAAAGCCATTCTTTCTTGGTCGGTGGGACAGTGCTGTGACAAAAGTCATAAACAAGAGTGTAGGAAAACATGAGGGATGGTTTTGTACCTTCTGAGGCCACTGAAATGAAGTTTTCCAAAATGCAGTTTGCACTCTGCAGCTGACGCTGCTCAAAACCATTTTAGTTCCTTCAGCCTGGTCAGGGATGTCAGGTTGCTCAGATCCCACCCCAGGTCCCACTCCTCCCTCTGCCTTATCAGTGTTACACCTGGTCTTCGCATCTGATCAACATCCAGGGCTTTGTCTTCTGGGCGGCAGAAAGATACATTTGCCCTGACATGAGCCACAGGGAAGATGCACGTGCCCGCCATGATCTCAAGTGGCAACTTCACTGTTATTTACTTTCACCTCCTCTTGTGCTGGGTGCTGTTCAGATCACCTCCCAGAAAACCCCCAGACCCAGTGCTAGGAATTGAAATGTAAGGCCAGACAGTAGGGGACACACATGGGTAGATAGGGAGATGCAAAGAAAGAATGAGGTGATCTTACTTATTTTAACTTATTCCATGTAGACAGAAAGACATTTGGATTTGTGTATGAGCTGCACGAGAGGTTTGTTTGTGCTGTCAAAGGAGCCTCAAATCATTACATTTGAATTTCTAGCTCTGGGTAGTAACATTTCAAATATAAAGTTAAGCAAATGTTTTACTTTAAGTCACAAACCCGAAGTCTATTCACATTGGGTTTTGGGAAACCTTTATAAAAACAACATAACACAAGATTGCATCTAAACTGCTTGGCAGCCTGCCTCTAATGGCAACCAGGAGGGTTATTGTTGTGAATTAGTTATTTAGTAGAAGCTGAAAGTGTGACAAAATAATGACAAGAGGTTTTTTATTTGTAGAAAGTCAAAGCTGATAGTTCACAGCAGGAACACACTGTACAATCTTAGAACAGAGACTGCACCAAGAGATAGACAAACGTAAGAACCTGACTGATGAGAAGTGAGAACAAGTAGAAAAAACATGTAACAGGGGACAAACCAGAGGAGTGGTCAGTGTCTGAAAGACTTGGGATGGTAAGGGATTTCTTTATTCTGTTCCACAAAAAATCTTTCCCACTACCTTGTGATAGCATGAAGGAAAAAAGCATAGATAACAGAAGAAAAAGACCAAGCAAAAGACTTCCTCTGTTCTGGGTACACCGAGCGTGCGGCTTTGCTTGCAGACCCTGAGGGCATTGTTAGTGTGAGCCCTATTCCTTGTGAAGGAAGCAAGCGCAAGAAATAATGAGCTGGAATGAAGGGCCTGTTGGCACAATATTATGATTATTTGTGGAAATAATGTGATATGAAGATTAGCACATAGGATAATAGCTATTGCATATAGCAGTGTTTTATGGTCCATTCTGTGTTGCTTAACGTTATTACTCATTCTGTGTCAGGCACTATTAAACCAAATTTTAAAAGGAGGCCCTTTGCCTTGCTCTAGTGTTGGTGGCTTTGGTGTATTGTTAAGCTTTACAGTCTACGTGTCTCCATGCATAATGTAACACACACTGGTTTGAACTGTAATTCAGTTCTATAATCTTTTACTACTGTGAGACATTGTCCCTTATGGAATTCCCATAACCTCAAACTCTGTTTTCTCATAAAAACAAACCAAACAGTTCTTCCCTGCACTTTATAATTTAGGGTAGGCTATTGTGTCTCTGCAGAGGGCATGGACATCTCAGTATCATCTTCCTTGTGCAAATTAAGAAGCTACATTTTCTTTCGATGTCTGAGTTAGGAAGGAAACCGCCTGAAGGAAAGGAAGGAAACAGCAGCAGCAGCAGTATGGGGTGACATCTGTCCTTGAGCAGGTCTATGGGATCCCGCACAGCTGACACAACTGGTTCTTGTTGTCCACTGTCCTCTGTGAGGACTCAAATGGGACCCCATGCTGAGACCAGTCTCCTGAGAAGGCTCCAGTTCATCACATATGCTGTGACCAGACATGATTCTGTACCTGTACAATGGCAGGACAGATACTTGGGAGGTATAAAATTTTGTTAGAAACTTAAATTAATCCTTGCCACATGGGTATATATGTATTCTTAAATGAAGTGTAAGACCTGTCTTTTATTAAAAAAATAAACAAAAATAGCCGGGGGAGTCCTTTTCAACTGCAGATGGGGCCCTCTTGGAAATCTTTTTATCTCAAATTAGTATAAGCTTAAGTTAAATATGTTAAACTAACACTTGTCCATGCCCCTCTGACATCCCTGGTGCAGGGTGCTCTCTGGGAAGTGTGGTGCCTCTGGTTGCACTCCAGAACCACTGTGGGCTACATCTTGGAATGGTCACAGCCCCTGCATGTAGAAGCGTGAGGAGAGGGCGCAGATAGGCACTCATGCTGTCTGAGCCAGCCCTGATGGCACACATTCGTCTCTCATCAGGAGTTTTGGGCCCTCATTTCATCAGAAGTGGGTGTGATCTAGAGCCCCAGACCTTCATCTGGCCATTGAGGAAACCTCTATTGCAGATTTAGGATGGTCCCTGCAGTGCCTGAGCTCAGCCTTGGACCAAATGGTCCTGGAGCTGTAGGAGAACTCAGGGTTGAATCAGTCCTCAACACCAGCCTGCCGTAACTGCAAAATGACAGGTCAGCCCCTGCGCAGCTATTCCCCGGTTCAAGTCCAGCTGCTGTCATTCATGCTTGAACATGACTGCAGTGAGGATTTAAATCTGCTGCCTCAAACCACTTGAAAACTACAGTTTAGGTTCCATGTCGATTTTGTAAGCTAAGCCTCAAGGGATGAGCATTCAGGACCTGCTCTTCCCTTGGGCTGTCAGGGTTCACGCGGGCCCAGATTCGAGAGGAACTGTCCTCTCCTGTGGCTGCAGATCAGTGGCATTACTGGCCTTCAGCATCCCAAGGGAGTGGTGGTGAATATGCACTTTGTGAGAGGTTGTCCAGAGACAACTTGTCCCTATTGTCAGTACTCAGCAGGCAGCTGCTTCCTGCCACTTCCCAAAGGACCATATGGGGGACATCCCTTTTGCTGCTGCCCTCATTTTTGCCCATGTTCCTGAAAACACCTCCGCACAGACAAAGCTGAAATTGCACTGCTTTCTCCACAATTGCCCTGGGACAAGGTACAAGGCATACCTAATGGCCAGTGAGCCAGGAGATAGGTTTGGCTCCATTCCCCCTTGCAAAATCTGTGCCAAGGAAAGAATTTTTTAGTACATCAAGTTTTATTAGTCTTTTTTAAAATGTAAAGAGGTGAACTAGTTATGTTTGTGAGTGTTGCTGACAAGCACCACGTGAATTCCATGTTTACCTCTCTGCTGGCGGACCATATTTCCAGTCTCCATCTCACAGCTGGCAAGGGTCTGGTGGGGACAGGACATGCCTTGTGGTGTACAAGTCTCAGCATCTTGGAACACAGCAGCGAGTCCCAGCTCATCCCACAGCTCCCCACGCTGCAGCAAAGCAGCCTATAGCTCCAGCTGGGTCTGCAGAGGAGCAGGGGCAGAGACAGAGGTTTATTTGTTTGGGAAGCACTCAAACACCATGGAGATGAAGGCCACATAAGCACCTAGGTAAATAGAAAAGACTTTGCTAACAGCAAGCAGTAATGCCTGATGAGTCATTCTTCTGCCCTGCAGTGTTGTTATCACTTTTGCATTGTGCAGTCAAAAGCTAAAAAGTCGGCAATAAAAGTAATGTCGATGAGATGAATCAATCTCTGCCTGGTTACACAGAAGGCAGCCGTTCTTTATAGATACTCATTGAAACATAGGGGGTTGCTTTCAAAGTGAAATTCCAGATTATCCAATTTCTTTGAGCTTCAAGATCCTGATTGGGATGCCTCAGTATGGACCTCTCTTTAATTAAAACTGTACCCACTATTTAACTAAGTAGTCTACCTTGTTTCCTCATGACAATGTCTCTAAGGGTTAATGAGTCACAGGAAGAGACCACCTAATTCATTCACCACTGCAGTATGAACAGCTCGAAACTGCTGTAGGCTAGCAGTTCCTCTCCTCCACATAATGAGCTGTAACTCAATATATGTAAGCAGCCATAGGGGATGTTCTTCCCTTATCTGACTCCAAAAAATATAATGTCAGGTAGGTATTAAAGGATAAAACCTTTGGCTTAGATGGGATGCCTCTTTCTCCACCCTTCCACCATTTTAAATTACTGACTCTCAGAAACTTAATTCAGAAGAGTCTCTGCCCATATCCACTTCTCTTTGCATATTGGTATTTTGGATGGCGTTCATGATGAAAGAGCCCATTTCTGTCAAAGAAGCTGTGCTCCCTGCAGATTTCTGGTTCTTACTCAGTTTTCTTTTCCTGTGGGATTTCTGCAGCTGTGCTTCAAATTCAGGTATTCATCTTTGTTCAAGGTAAACACACAAGCAGTGGGAGCAGACTTCAGCCCCAAGCTTTTGGAGATTCAGTCACCATTTATTTTAATAAATGTCATTTTCAGTAAAGAGAAGCAAACCTCAATTCTCTAGGTTGAAACTCTGGAAGACCTCATTTGTATCCAGCCTCCACAGTTCGGTTCTGCTCCAGTATGAGCTGACTCTTGCTGCCACTGCACTTGGAGAGATCCAGCTCTGAATCCAGGCTGAAGGTCTGTGGTTTGGACCCATCTCACGTTATTAGTCATATCCTCATCATATTGCTACTTCTAGTCAGTCACTCCCATTTGGAGAATGGATTTCTCATATCAGTCTCCATCTCTTTTCCCAGTTTGTAATGGCTCTACCCCAGCAATGGCTCCAACTTAAATGACTACCAAACATATGTATCTATTCGCTTCCCTTTGAGCTGATCTCTTCTGAATATTCTATACTCTTCTCCATGAGCTGTCTCTAGTTGTCTTTAGTAGGGTAAATCTGGATGTGCACAAGAACAGAATGGGTTGCAGCTCCTTTTCCTACCTCGGGTAACTCCATCATTATTGATGGAGATTTTCTTCTCTTTCTATCCAGCCAGGGTCCCACTCTTTCATTCCTTTTCACCCATGCTTTTACAGCTCAGTTCTGTGAGAATTCTCCATTTGCTGCTCAACATCTCCACACTACACAGGAGCTTGCTTCTTTCCTCCTCCACACCCAGTGCTCCCCTAACTGCCAGTGTTTAGCTGCGGAGTGGCTTGGGGAGCAGAGATTTTTCATTTCTTGATCTGTCTTCTGGAATTGGAAAATATATAAGAAGTATTTGTTCGGCCACAGAAGAACTCTCTACAGACTGGTGGAATTACATATTGGATGTGAAATGAATCTCAGTTCATGAAGGAAAGGTTTTATGTGTCCATTAAAAACACACAGACGTTCCTCCAGCAAAGCTTGGTATCACTGGCTTCTTTATCAGCAGATAGAAAACACATGTGCCTCTCTCTTGGCAGGAAGTCGTAAGATTCAGGTTTTTGTCTCTACCAGCTGAAAGAGTAGCACTTCTTTGTGTTTACAGCTCCCTAATACAACCTATAACTTGCGCCAGGATCCTGACCCAGCAAGTAGGTGAGGGGAGGTCATTATTTGTCACAGAGCACTCAATGAATCCTTTCAGCAGTGCAGAAGGACCAAACGACACTTTAGCAAAATCTGCCTTGACTTCATGTAAGTTTGCTGTAATAACCATAATGTCCTTCCTTTTTTTATTTTGGTGCTTGCTAATAATTTCTTTTTTTTTCCTTAGGCTTAAATTAAAATCAACAATAACACATAAAAAGCTCCCAGAATTAGGCCTTTTGAGATACTGGGGGATGCTTACAACAAGAAAGCCAATTGTCTTTAACCTCAGACAGACAAAATGAACTGCCCAAGAGAGACTTGTGGTTCAGTGAGTGGACAGTTGAACTTTTTATTTCTCATTTGGACTACCAGACACTACTGAAAGTCACTGGAACTTGTTTTATCTACCTTTGGCTATTTAAAAATTAGCAGCCTGTCCTGACATTTCTAAGACATTTAGGCTCCCACTCTAGGCAATGGAGAAAGGCACCTTAAAAGGACAATTCAGCCTAGATGTCACAGAGCTTACCTAAGCTGCTTTCTGAAAGTAACCACAAATTGTCTATAGAGGAACGCAAAATTACTAGTCTAGCCTTGATCTTTAGTTTTTAGATGGCTTAAATTTAGTGTAATAAATCCCATTTTTAATGCTCAGACATGTAGTGACCAAAAGTTTCTGCTGCCTTACAGCTGTTTTTGTTGGAGAGGGTTGCAGTCTTCACATCATAAAAGTCCTTCTTTGCTGCTTGTCCCATCTGAGCTGCATGAACACCAAACTAGCTCTTTTTCTGCAAACAAGACTGTGATACAGGGAGTAGATGCAAACTGGGGCACACCAATCAGTCAGTGGTTGGGGTTAGTTATCTGGTGTGGACCTTTGAGACTGAACAGACATGGTCACAGTGTCTGCACAGTTCAGGGATGTCCACATTTTGGAAAGATGGTGGGATAATTTATATCATCTACTCTAAGGACTGCCAGATCTGTCTACCATGTACCACCCATGAAGAAAGGGAGATGCTGCGGTCTGGTGGCTTTTGTAAGGGTTATCTGCAGCTCAGATGCCATGAACAGTCTTACAGCTTCTCCATAACACAGTCACAAGGTGCCTGTGGCAGAGCTATGAACTGTGCAGTGGTCCTCCAAGTGCGAATTTTGAAGCCTAAACCATTGCCATGATCTCTTGTATACTGTTACATGGCCTGCCTTGGTGAGGTGCCATGGGCAATATGTAAAACCTATAAGGAAGGGACAAGTATAGATGTGTGCAAACAAAACAAGCAAAAGTATCTCCTCCTGAAGATGTGAAGAAGCCAGTGCCCTAGACAACTGCTACTGGGAAGATGTCACCAGCTCTTCCCATATTACAAATCCTCAGTGGTATGTTCACTTATTCATAGGATGGGCTGAAGGAGAGCCCTTTCATTGGCCAGTAGGTCTTTGGCAGCCAGTATGCACAAGCTTGGGCATCTGTGAGGCTGCTCATTGTGTTACTTTGCAGCTGCCCTTCTCTGGCATGAAGCCTACACCCTCCTCAAATAAACAGATTTTTAAAGAAAGCTGGAACAAAAGTACCAGAGAGAAGCATTAAGGGAAGCAGCAAGTAGCAACAGAGGCTGTAGAGAGACAAACTCGCTAACCACCAGAAGCAGATAAAAGGAGATGCTTTCTTCAGAGTGTCAATTGAGTAAATAACTCCATTGTCATTATTTGTGTAATCCCTTGGAGTGAATACTGTTTAAAATCTGCTTGTTTTCACATGCAACCACACGTCCTGCTGCTGCTCTCAGAGCTGTAGCACACAGGCCTGCCAGCAGTCTAATTTCAGAAGTGGTAAGTTCTCCTGAACTGTGATTTTCCCCCTCAGATTCAGGCTCAGACAGGCAGGAGAGGCTTACCCATGAAGAAATGGCCAGCTTGGCCACTCTCCCACAGCACAAGGACGAGCCAGCAGGAGCCAGATTCTTGGCCATGCCAGTGGGTGCATGGCACAGGGGAAGTTCTTGTTCCCCAGCAGTGGACTCCCTCTCCTGGAAGATGTCACATTTGGCCATGCTGCACTGTGCTGGTTGACACTGCCCTGGAGTAGGCAGAGGTTCAGAGGAAAACCCAACACTCCTCCAGCTTGAGATGTCTCCTGTTTCTCTTGTTTGTCTTTCAAGCAATGCCTCCTCTTCCTGCATCCCTCCCATGGAAAAGAGGATCCCATCTGTGATGAATCTGGTCCACCTCTGTAACATGCCTACTCCATACCATGGTGCTCAGAGCTGGAGGACAGAGAAGATCCTTAACACTGAGCTCTGTTTTTGCAGCAAAAATTGCAGTCTTAGTTGCAGAGGCATGAATCTAAACGGAAGCCTCGGACTCAAACATCAGAGTGCACCTTCCTACTCAGTCAACCTGATGTCAATAAAAGAGACGCTTACAAGCAAATTCACACAAATTTGATAAAGGATCTTTTTAATTGCATGTTGTTAAACTGGAATAGACACCTCGTGCAACTAAGACTTAGTTTATATTGACTTACCAGAACTTATTGAGAATACGAAGACCTGTGTACCACTGAACGATACAGATCAATTTAGAAAGACACAATGTTTAAACTCTGTAACTAAACATGAAAAAACCCCCAAACTCCCAGAAAATGAACAAGCAAACCATTGCACGTTTTTGTGCGGAAGTGAAGTGAATAGATACTAAGGTGACACATCAATACTTGTCCCATTAAATTTACATAGGGATAATAGGATTTGTCCATCTATCTTCAGGCTGGGGGACAGCATCAGATGACATCTGATACGAGGACAGGTGGGATTTACAGGTTGCATGAAAAGAAATTGAGGACATAATGTGAAAGGACATCATCCATTCCTTTCCAGCTGCCCCCAGCAGGACACAGTCTCGGCTCTGTGTTGGCATGGGGGCTCTGGCAGCGGCACCGTCTCCAGGTCTCAGAAACCAGAACCCTCAGAACTAGACCCCCTTGTAAGGCAGCAGCTGATCCCTGTGTGCTGTGCCCAGGATATGCAACTCCTCCAAGGGCTGGGAATGACCTAAGGCAATTGCCATGGTGGGGAGTTTGCATGGCACTCTTTAAGACAGAACTTTTCCTGGTACTGTCTTTCAGGAAACTTGTGTGCTCTGCAGTACCCCGCATCCCACTGTGTGCAGTAGTTGGCATCCTGCTCCCAAAGGAAGCATCTTTCGTGCCATGTCTGAGTGCCCTCAGAATGGGTTCCTAATTAGATCCATGCATGCTCTCCCCTAAGGCACTCTGACACTCTTCAGATCCATTCACTCGCCTCATGGATCATTAAAACCCTTTGCTACTGACAGTGCTACTCGCAGAAGGTTTCTTTGATGTCTGTTTGGATATAAGTCCTAAATTATTTTATAAATAAACATCTGGATGAAATTAAAAATAAATCTCATAAAAATAAATCCTGTTTGCAGGCACAAAACTGCTTTTGAGCAAAATTTTACATTTTTCTCCCCCACAAAACTAGAGGTGGAAAAAAACCTTCCCTTGTCTCTGTTTTCATTTAGTGCTCAGCTACAAACGCAGAAGTGTCAGGTTCGTCCTCTGTGCAGGCATGTTGAGAAGGGTTATTGCCATGTGGCATGGCTTGACTCTCCAAGCAACAAATCCGAGCCCTTTTCCCTATCAGATCCACAGTAAGCAACCCAGGATGCTTGTGTGGGTTGGAGGTGTGTCCCTGAGTCTCTCCCAATTTGCAGTTAGCTCCAGGTCTGGAGCAAACATCCACCTTGCTACCCTTCGATGAGTAGACCCGTGCAATCTCATGCGCTCAGTGCAAGACTCGTGCTGTTGTCTCTGTCCATGCTGTCTTTCATATAGGGGCTGTCTTCTGCCTTTTCAGCACAGGGTTGGAGCCTCTCTCTTGCTCTGAGGCTCCATATGCTCCGCAGCTGGTTGGCAGATGACAAGCGGCATCTGGTATGTGGGCTTTCAGAACAGAAGAAAGTGGTCGGTAAGAACAAGCTACATCAAGGGGCATTAGGCTTAAAAGGAGCCCTGAGAGGGAGCCATGTCTTGCACAGGTGCTATGGCTCCATATGACCCAAGAGACTGAATATGTCCTTCAGCTTATGATGGGTCCTAGCACTATCTTCTGCAGTGGAAAATAATTTGCTTCAGAGGTCTCTGGAGTTTTTGTGATAGCATGCCTCTGATAAATCCCTTCTGAAAGCATATGGTATTTATAAGAACCTTGAGGTCCACAGAACTGCCTGGCAAAGGAAGGAGAAAGTGGAGATTGACAGGAACTACGTGTCTGGTGGTCTCTGCTTTGCCTCTGAATGTGCCAAACCCAGAGTTGCAGGTGAAAAAAGAAGGGTGCTCCATTGCCTAAGGCTTCCTGCCTGCATCCCAGCTCTGTACGCCTCCTCTCCAATGGGAGACCAGCGACCGTCAGTGCTGCCTCTCCACTTCTATGGTATTACTGTGCTGAACTGCTTCCAAAGACGGCTATCCTGTTTATTTGCACCCTACATCTCACACGTCCAGGCACATCATCTTCCTGACAGCGTTTTTCTCCCTCCTCTGTTATTTTAATCTGGAAAGAAGGAGATCAAGCATTATCCATTTACCAGCTTTTCTACAGAGCATAAGCATTCCTTGGGTTTTCCTCAGGGACCCATTATTCCAGAACACTGTAGCTCTTTCAGTCTATTTCTGCAAATCCTCTTGAAAAAGTGCCTGAGTTAACAGTGTTGCCAATATCAGTCTTTCAAGAATAATGAGCCAGGCCGCCAAAGTCATGAGATTAGCTTTAAAATAGAGTGGTTTAGGTTGGTTTTTTTTTATAAAAAACAAGCATTAAAATTTGGCATTCATTTTATTTACTTTTTGTTTCTAAATCTTTGGCATATGCTCAAGTCACACTTTCAAGCTTTTCCCCCATAACTGTTAAAAACAGAAGCTGACACTCTCAGGAGCTGATTCCCAAGGCTCAGGGAGCTGGGACTTTTGAAACTTGAATTCAGGGATAATCATGATAAAATTGAAAGAGCTGGGCACCACTGAGTTAAGTATGGTAAAAACTGTTTGGTAGGAATATGACGATTATGACTTCAGTTGAATTTAAGTGTCTCTAATCCATGGGCTCAATCCACCTCTGAATATTACTAGGCCCATTCTAACAGGCCTAACCCCAACCATTAAGAGTCATCTTCTGGTCATATGCACTTTTACAAGCTTTCTTTTTTTTCCAAAGCCCATGGACATCTACCTGTGTTCCTCTCCTCTGCACAGTGATATTTTGGGCAGGTGTCAGATCCAGATTATTGAACAGTTCTTCAATTTAGTTGAAGACAAACCCCTTCTAGCTGAAGGCGCAAGATGGGTCTCTAAGCTCCCATTGTAGCTGGTGGAGATGAGGATTCAAGTCAGTGTCCCACACATCAAGGTGCTCTGAGTAGCCACATTCCACCCAACCACCACAAGCTACTCCAGAGGGCAGCACTCTTCCATTGGGTCCCTACTGGCCCATGTTTCCTGGTACTGTGTGATGCCACAGCTACACTTGGGTACCTCAGCTGATACTTGCCACCAGTGTAAGGACAGCAAAAAGAGCCTCAAGTAAAGAGATAACTGAACTGGTGAGCTCAGGAGGATTTGGAGAGCTGCTCAGCTGACAAGACGTAGGCACTACCTTCGGTTTTGCTTACATGTCTATAATCTGAATTTTGAAGGTGAGTAGAGCTGAACTAGCTGAGTTGTTTCATGTCTGAAGTCCTCTCAGTGATGGTTCTCTTAGTGGGGCCATGCAGAGAGGAGTTACATGTTGAGAGCCCTGATTTATAAGGTCTCATCACTACTTCTGTGAACAAGGCCCACCAGCCTGCAGCATTAATTCTTCCAGTTGTAAAATGCCTATGTTCTAATTTACCTAGCTTACTAAGTCTGTATCAGTAATACTTTCTATCCTTTTTTAAAGTCTAATTGTATTTCTTTTGTCTCGCCTTTATAATGACATTTCTAGTCACCTGAATTTTGGGGAAGAACCATTCATCCAGCTCTTGATGATGCTTTTTGCTATGCTTTTTGGCAGTTATGTGGAATATTCTTTTGCAAAAAGATTTTTGCAAGAAATCTAAAGTTAAAATCATTCTGCTGCTCAGGATCAGAGATGACAGACAAATGCAGAGGAGCATATTTACAGTGTTGACACATAGAATCATATAATTATTTGGCTGGAAAAGACCTTTGAGAACATCAGGTCCAAGCATAACATAATATACATAGCATACACTCAGTAAACTCTTTGCCTGTGCACCCCATTGCTATGGGGGCCCAGCTATGCTTTGCTGAAACAGAGCTGTTACTGCTGTAACTGTTGCATTGCCAACAAGCTCTGTAGTAGCAGAGGAGGGTTTCTGGCTCGCCAAATCTAACCCCTACCTTCCCCCTGCTATCAGCCACATCATATAATCCCTTTCAGAGTCTGGACTAACTCCATCTTGAACGCAGTTGTGGTTTTGAACTTAGTCCTCCTCCTGGAAGGCAGTTCCAAAACTTTGTGGCTCTGAGGAGAAACCTCATTTCCAGCTCTGTGGTTAGTTTATTCCCATTTGTTCTTATGCCAATGTTCTCCTTTAAATTCAGTAGATCTTTCTGCCCCCAGCCCATGTTTACCTCAAGTGAATCTATAGAAAGCTTTTGTACTGCTAGTTTAGCTGAATAAGGCTACAATTTTGATGTCCTCTCATAAGAAATGGTCTCCATTTCCTTCTGCTTCCCAGAAGTCTTCCTCCACATATTTGATTTCATTTTCTTGAACATCACTTGCCAGAAGTCTACTCTCTTTCCTAGATGGTAGTAACACCTCTTCCTTTTTTACCTGGAGTATCCTAGCAGCAGCATCCTAATCTTATTTCTCTCATTCATAGGCTTGTTATGTTTATGACCTACTTCAGTTGATTAGTACACCTGTGTTTTTCTCCTAGTATATGATTTTCAGCTGATTCAGAGAAATCTGTAGAAGTCTGCAAAGAGCCTTCCTTTCTCTGGGAGTAGGACTATGAATTCTGTATAACCACGTTTCTGCCTCTCTTGCTCCTGTTCTCGTGGTGATTTTAATCTTCCTGAATGATACTCATCTTCTCCTATTGATCAGCACCCCCCTCTGACATTGCGACATTGGGGTATTTCATCACACTTTCCTTCCCTGTTTTTGAGATTATGAATTAAATATTCAGAAAGAACAGGTCAAAGGCTCCTCTATGAGAAACTCTTCTAATCACCTTCCCCCCTGCAGGTGTTTTGTCTTACAGGGCTACCCTCTGCTGTCTCCCCTTTCATCAGCTTTCTCCCCACTTTACAATTCTTTGCCTAATCCTCATTTTTCCCAGTTCAAATAATGAATTCTCTTGTGGCATCATACCAAATAGCAGACCTACTGCAGATCCCTGTGTAGTTGCATCAGAGAAAGATATCAAGTTCATCTGGCAAGACTTACAAGTTTTAACGCTTTTTAATCTATTTTCCATCTATGTCCCTGTTTTTAATGATTCTTTCCATGCAGTTTATTCTCCTGCCTAATATACTATTGCTGTGAAGCAACTAGATTACAGTTGCCTTTATTTCTTTGTTTTTCCCTACTGCACTTAGTTTTACTTCCAGTTTGACTAATTTACAAGGCCCCTTTGCTCTGCCCCTGCAGTTTCATATGCTGGCTCTTCCTGCCTTTAGATGTAGAGAACGCACCATATATTTTGAGTACCTACTGGATTTTTAAAGCTTTTCTCTAGATAAGGCGTGATCATTTCTGTTCTCACAGACCTGTATTACCTCTTTTGCATCAATGTATCCTTTTTTAAAACTACAGCAAAGTATTAATTTTATTATATATCCATATTATATTTAATATTCTTTGCACACAAGCCCATTTCTTTCAATTGTCTTTTCATTTGAAGAACTTGCCTATTTGTTTTAATGACCTCTGCAAGGTTTATATCAACTTTATTTCTTGTAATTCCCCCTTTATCTTTTCTATCTGTAACACCTGTTTTCTGTGCTCCACTGAATTGTCTTGCACCTTTTATGTAAAGAAATTTCAGGTTCCATTGATGTTCAAGTCCTTGAGCTAACTTCATTAGTTTCCTTTGAAATTAATTTGCCCTTTTGAAATTGCAGATTTTCTGTTACCTATATTATTATTTACTTTCACATGTAGTTCAAACAAGACCTATTTGTTTTTACTCTATCCAAGGATATGTTTACGGACTATGATTTTTGTGATTATTTAGCAAGAAAAAGGCTAAAGTAGCATTGCCTTTGGTTGATTCAATCATTATGTTATTAAAAAAAAACCTGCTGGCTCTCACTGCCAGGAATACCTAGATGCCACGATTACTTGTAGCATTTGTTCTTCCGTCTATATGTAAAAAGGGAAAATTTCACATAACACTAACTATTCTAGCAGTATTTATCTCTCTAATAGCTTCCAAAAATCTCTTCTGTAAGTATACTGTTACCAGACAATTGGAAAGTGATTAATGTTACCAGTGGGAACCATTTTTTGCATTCTGGTGAAAATGCAGAAGGATGCTTAGGCCATTTGATGGATTTCTAGGCCATCTGAAATGAATAATGGGCAAAAAGCAGTATTACTTATGTGATGCAGTCTGTATTGTCAAGATAGAGGCTGGGGAGAAAGTCAGAAGGGCTGTGCTTGGAGGTGAGTGGATGGTAAATTAAAAGGACAGAAAGGAAGGAAATTAATCTCCTAGACTGAAAAACTCTCTCAAGAAACCACCACAGACCTCCTGGTCTCCAAAGGATCAGCTTGCTTCCAATAGGAGTTATACAGCCCAGTCACCATCGTGCCTCGGGAAATTTCTCCCTTCAGGCTTTGCAGCAGTGGTCTGTGTGTTGCATCACCCTGTCAGCAGAGATGTCCCAAGAGCGAGTGGCCTTCTCAATTGCAGCTCTGTGCCTCCCACCCTGTCACTGCATCAGTGCATCTGCTCCTGAGGTCCCACTGCCCTCCTGCTTCCCTCTTAGGCAGCCCAGCAGCTCCTGGGTGGAGACAGAGACATGAAGCAAAGCAAACAGGTCCCGTGTGTGACAGCACCTGCATCAGCCATAGCACAGTGACCACCAGTCACATACGATGTCCTGTGTCTCCTGTGGGGCTTTGCTTCAGCGTCTCTCCTTGCTGCCATTCCTCCAGTGCTTGTTGAGGTCCTGCTGCTCCCTATCCCCAGCTTTCAGTCTATGACCAGGCATTAGACATTTTTAAAAGCCTGTGAACTAATAATCCTCCCAGACCGGCTACTTTTATTTTATGGATGTAATGGAGTAGTTTATTTTCCACTGAAATACTCTTAGTGCAAAGCACAGGAGCATGACTGCACAGCCCAGAGCCCTCAGCCACAAACAGCGTCAGATCTTTCACTTCAAAATGGGTTTTTTTGTGGCACTGAGATATACACATGTATAAAAAAGAATAAATGAATCCTAATGTAATGAGTGAGTGAAGCACAAAATCAGCAAAAAGACAATACAGGCTTTTGATTTGCATCAATGGGAAACAGAAAAAGTTGTATGCAGTAGGCAGATCATAACTCACGCTGAAGTAAATAACACAGATATTGTTCTGACCTTGTGTGGAGTTTTGCTGCTTCAGTAAAAAATCTTATTGCTGCTGACCATTTGTTTCAAGGGAGAATATGATGTATAGAAGGACGTTTTTAGGAGGAGCAGAAGATAAATTTGTAAAATAGTTTTCTGCATTCTTAATGTTGCAGGCAGCATTACATTTAAAGACCTGAAGTAAAATCCTTGTTGCAGATGTGATAGTTATTTTTTCCAGAGCATTTGGTCACAGGCATGGATCCTCTCATGTTTGGTGCCGTATGGAAAATGAGCATGTGTCCATCCTCAGAGGGTCAGTGCATGTGCCAAGACCCGGTGGAGGATAGACACAGCACAGAAAAAGTAACAGTTCTGCTCAGCTGAATAGCAGCAGCCATGGCACCATCAAAGCCTTCAACGCAATGAAGAAAAACATCTCCCTTTTTGATATTGTCTCCCAAATGAATTTAGTATTTTGGGACAAGGTGCTCTTGTGACAATCCTGGGTCCATCAGAGAGATTGGGGACCACTCAAAGACTTCCCAGGTGTGCTCAGTTCCTGGCACTCCGTCATCACTTTGCCATCATGGGTCAGTAACCGCCCAGCCTGGCATCCACCCTGCTTTGGGAATTGCGGATGTCACCACAGTCGCTTGCAGGAGGTCATCATTTTCACCAGACAGACTCTTGAAAGACAGCATGCACTGACATGAGCTGGAAAACAGCGAAACCTGTCCTTCGTCCACTCCCCTCCTCATCTGCGTCCTGCCCCACTCCATGGGTGCACTCAATAGCAGCATGGCTGCTCTCCCCTCAGTCTCCCCCGCTGTCTAAGTTTAGAGTTATGAACTTCTTCTTGGTAGAAGAAGAGGCCATTGTGACTGAAACAATCATTTGAGAAGGAGTGGGATCGCTCCTGTATCTCCCTGATCTCTACAACAGGTAAGTAGTTGGTCAGTAGGGTATTTCTCCCCTGAAAATGCTCTTGTGAACCACTTGGCCATGTGACATTGTCACTTTCTATGTGTACATCTCCAGCAGACATGCAAATGTGCACTGAGTTAGAGGGGATGTGAATGAACCTCTTGATGAGAGCCAGCTTGGTCCCACCAGGGCCCAGCGCCAGTGCTGCACCTTCCCTGCAAGTCCCAGAAATTGAAGTGTTCAATGGAGGCCAAGAGAGAGCAACTCGAGGGCTGCTTCCCCAGGCACAATACCCCCTTCCCTTCCCAGTGATATTTGTTGTTGTTCAAAAAAGATGGATTCTGCTGTGAAGCACCAGAAAATGACTGGAGGTGGAGCAATTAAACCTTTGGTCTAAACTAGCAGAGCTATTCCTGTGTTATCTGTTGATGGTGCAAGAAAATAAGATCAACATTTCATTCTGCTTGGACTTCTGAACAACTGAAGAGTAACATATCTTGGGCATTATTGACTTAGGCTCATTTCCACCAAATTATTCAGATCCCTGGAAATCTTAGGGAGGAGTGAAAAGTAGGGAGAAAATTAAAAAAAATATTTGATTAGTGGAATTTGTGGATGAAAATCCAGCGCCACCAGTAGGCCCAGGAACCAGAGGTGAGGGGACAGAGGGGATCAAGGAAGCAGAAGTCAAAGAGATGCAGTGGGGTGTTAAAAAGTGGGATGGGATAGGGAAAAAACAGCTGCTGAGTGGGAAGTGGCAACAAAATGACCCCACTGAAGCTCAGGAAGTCTCCAGGCCCTGCACAGTGCCAGCTTTTTAACCTAAAACCTCGCTCCTGGTGCAGCATTGCACAACGATGTAAGCTCCTTAGATGTAAGCTCCTTGGTGGAGCAAGGACTGGTGCTGCTGTACCTGGCCCCAGGCACCACAGTGGGGGCACCAGTGGCATAACTATGCTGGACCTGCATGGACAGTTTTAGGGTTTGTTTTGTAAAAGCACTGGTTTGTTGGTGTTAGCATCCACAGGGACATGAAGGTACCTGGAAGTGCCGGAGGTGTTGCCTGCCCAGGAGAAGTGTGTACCTTGTGCCTGCAGAGACCTGTGCTCAAAGCCCAGCACTGAGTTTCCATCACCCCTGGGCATGTCTGCACCATTTGCTGGTTCAAGTTGAAGTCTTAGACTTCAAGCAAATGTGAAGATTATACTTGGTGAATCCCATCAAAGCAAGCAGAGACACTGTGTCTCAAACAAGAGCACAACAACAAAAAACACATTATAATGCCTAATTTTTTTTTTCCACTTTTTTTTCTGGGATATTTCCCCATCACCTCCGGTTGAACTTGCCCTCCATTCACAAGCTGGAAGATCTGGCTAATCAGAAATGTTTGCAAAGCTTTCTTAGCTCTCAACAAACGCCGTTTCTTTGCTGTATTTGTCAGCGTGGTGGAGCGATTATTGCCGAGATCCAAGATATGATTGCCTATTTTGTGGAGGAGGGGTGTGAGGAGGCAGGGAGATAATGTAATAATGAAATCCATTGTCATGAATAAATCCCTAGGAGCATTTAGATGTTTTTCCCCTTTTTCTGAGCCACTTGGTGCTCCTGTGTCTGGCTGCGCCAAGAGGCCTGGTGACCCTGAGAGAGGGTAACACAAAGGCAGTGAACAGAAGGCTCTGCGGGTTAGGTGAGTGGCCTGAATCTTCCTTATTCCCAGTAAAAGGAAATAAAAATAAAAATAAAAATAAAAATAAAAATAAAAATAAAAATGTACTCTGTTTAGTGCCAGTGTGCATGAAATAGTTTCAGTGGTAAAACCAAACCCTGCCTGCCAGACTCCCACAGGGTGATCTGAGCATCTGCGCAGTGGCAGTGGGAGAAGTTTTATGGAGCAGCTCCTACTTTCACAGATCAGCCATAGCGTGAGAGGAGGAAAGTATTTTGTGCTCCATCCTCATACAGAGCCCAGGATGATCCAATGTCCCCTGGGTTCGCAGTGCTGGTGCACCATATCTGCAATATCCACTCCAACTGCAGCAGCAGATATCTTCCTAACACAGCGCCAGATTTCCATCTGCTTAAAGATAATGGACTTCTTTCTGTGCTGAATATCACCACTTCTGCCCTTACTATTTCCATATTGCTTTTATTTTAGGCACTTCTCCTATTCTGTCCTTACTTCCCCAGTGTGTCATACTTCTTACTTCATGCTTATTCCACTTTGTATTTTTAGCCTTGTTTCCTAAGGAAATTATACGCAAGCGTTCATGCTGCCTGTGGCTCCATTTATGTCTTATTCCTCTCCCAGCACAAGAAAAACCCCATGAATATTGGTCTACCCTAAATGTATCCAATGGAGAAGGAAAGATTTCAAAGTAATTTCAGCAGACGGGATCCCAGAGCCACTGGAGGAGAGTGTGATGCCCTTCACCACTGCATCCTGCTTCTCCATCAAAGCACCGCTCAGCTGCAGCTGCCAAAGGAGACAGGGGGGAGAAGACCTTGCTCCTGGACCTGGATCTACCCCTTTCTCCAGGCAGCATCAATCACATGAGGTCCATGGCAGGACCTATTTTAGGTGTCTTCTGATTGCTTGAGGGTGACTCAAGTGGGCTGGGATTGTGGCACCTCAGCATCCCCATCCCATTGGCCTAGAAGTGAAGTCAGAAACCGAAAAGTCTGTGCCCTTGTAGACAGCCCCTGTGCACAGAGAAAGGAAAGGGAGAACTTAGGAAGGAGCACTTGTGGGGTTGAAGCGGCAGCAGCCGCTCTTTTCCTGGGGGTGGCCAGTGGGTGGAGGAGCAGAAAGGAACAAACAAGACTTCCAGATGAGTTCATCCTGTCTCAAATCATGCTCATTGAAACACATCTGTGTTTCTAGGGCTGCGTGCAGCAAAAACCATCTTAGTCAGCTCTTGTTTTCGGTTTTGTGCATTGGCTATTTGTATGGTTCCTTTTTTTCCCCCTTCAAATCAGATCCTCTCGTGTATAAGGGTTCAGTTCAGCCAGAGCTTTATCCAGAAAGCTGCTCCCAACACTTCCTAAGCTCATAAACAAGAAAGAAATTACTTAATACTCCAGAACAGAAACTGTTTTGTTCAGGTGCAGCGGTGACGATTTCAAAGAGACACCTTGCCTGCGCAGGTGCCTATCGAGGGGCTGCAGACAGCTGACAGCAGAATGGTGTTTTCTAATACAGGTGAATTATAATTTACTGTGAAATCATAGAATCATAGAATCATTATGGTTGGAAAAGAGCTTTAAGATCATCAAGTCCAACCACTAAGTAACTCTACCATGCCCACTTCTAAACCATATCACTGAGCACCATATCTAGACAGCTTTTAAATACATACCAGGATGGTAATTCAACCACTTCCCTGGGCAGCCTGTTCCAGTCTTTGATAGCTCTTTCACTAAGGAAGTTGTTCCTAATGTCTAACGTAAACCTTCCTTGGCATAACTTGAGGCAATTTCTTCTTGTCATCTTGGTGGTAACTTGTGAGAAGAGACTCACACCCATCTCTCTACAACCTACTTTAAAGTAATTGTAGAGAGCAATAACGTTGCCCCTCAGTCTCCCTCTCTTCAGACTAAACGACCCCAGTTCTCTCAGATGAGGGACTTGTTCGCCATAAGACTTGTTCTCCAGACTCTTCACCAGCTTTGCTGCCATTCTTCGGACCCTCTCCAGCATCTCATTGTCTTTCTTGTACTGCAGCGCTCCAAATTTAACACAGTACTCAAGGTGCAGCCTCACCACTGTCAAGTACAGTGAGACAATCACTTGTCTCATCCTGCTGGTCACATTATTCCTGATACAGGCCAGGATGCCATTGGCTTCTTGGCCACTTGGGCACACTGCTGGCTCATGTTCATCTGGGTGTTGATTCACACCCCCAGGTCCCTGTCTCCCAGGCAGCTTTCCAGCCACTCTTCTCAGAGCCTGTAGCATTGCATGGGGTTGTTGTGACCCAAGTGCAGGACTCAGCACTTGTTCTTGTTGATGGCGCACACAAGTAATTACTGTATTTGTATAGCAACATGGGATGCCCAGCCAGCATTTGGCAGGGAACTGATTAAATCACCGAGGTGTAATTGAAGGATTTGATCGTATTCCACATACAGCCATCAGCATCCGCAGCATTTGTGTTGTCAGCTGGTTTAAATGCTGCCACATCCCTTTGGTCCAGCAGCTCAGGGTGATGCTGTCCACAGGTCATTGTATGAGCCAGACCCAGCTGTAGCATTCTGCATCTTTCCAGCTTGGAGATGTCTGGGCTGAGGGACACCTCATTGCCTACATGCCACAGCTACAGGTTTCATGGCAAGAGACACAATAGCAGATGCTGTCATCAAGGGTATGGCTATAAGAGCCAAATGCATGTATGAGGATCTCAGGATTTGCTTATCAAACCCTGAAGTTTGCAACTTGTAAAGGAAAGCTCCAAAATGTCCTGTACCATAAAACTCAAAGTCCCAAGAACAAATACAGGAATGACATTTTCCACATTAGGTTCATGCATTTTTATCTCCAGAGCTTTCAGCTGATCTTATACATTTTTTAAATATTTCACTGACAATAAGAATGCTAATGCTTTTCTAGGGGTTGCAGGTACAATACTTCAAAATTAACGGCACCATCCCAGTGCTGCCTTCACTAAACTGAAACCATCAACTCAAATCAGGCTGGTCCCCAGATTGCTACAACAATCATTTTTCCCTGTGCTTTTCTCTTTAGCTTGGAGAAGAGGAGACTGAGGGGTGACCTCATTAACGTTTATAAATTTGTAAAGGGTGAGTGTCAGGAGGAAGGAGCCAGGCTTTTCTCAGTGACAGCCAATGACAGGACAAGGGGCAATGGGTGCAAGCTGGAGCATAGGAGGTTCAATCTGAACATGAGGGAAAACCTTTTTCACTGTGAGGGTGACAGAGCACTGGACCAGGCTGCCCAGAGAGGTTGTGGAGTCTCCTTCTCTGGAGACATTTAAAACCCACCTGGATGCATTCCTGTATGACCTAGTCTAGGTGATCCTGCTCTGTCAGGGGGGTTGGACTGGATGATCTTTCAAGGTCCCTTCCAACTCCTGAGATTCTGTGATTCTGATTCTGTGCTTTCTCTATGCCATCAGGGAAGTTTGCTGCCCTTGGTGGTGGCCCTCATGGCAAGCTGGTGTCCTGGAGGTGCTCCTCATGATAGCAACCAGGGAAAGAACTCCTTCACCAGAGCAGGAGCTGCAGAGCACAAAGCAGGAACATTGCCCTGCAGACGTTCATTAACATTCAAAAAACAAATGTTGACTCAGTCCTGTTTGTGAGCTTTTCTTTTTATCCTCTCCAAACATCCCAGCTGTACAGCAGAGTGTCTGTGAATACTTGAGGTAAATTCTCTCTGACCACAACTAGCCCCCTCGAAATTCTGGTGTTACTCAATGTTGGAAAGCTTGCATCGCCTTGCATCCAGCAAAGGAACTGAAGCAACAGCACACACGTGGCAGAAGCAGCTGCCCAGAGTGAGCATGGGCATCTGGAGTGGCCATGCCCCCTCTGGACTGCTCGTGGACCGTCCTTTCGGGTGAAGTTGTCTGTGATGAGAAACAGCCCTGGTCCACCCATTCTCAGCACCATGTTGGGTGTATCTGCAGGACAGCACATATGGTGACTGTGAGTGATCTGAAGAACATCACTTCAGCTACAAGGATGAAATAATAGAAAATTTCTCCAGTATCACCTACATCTGAGAGTTCCACACTGTGACCAGTCACTGGTAGTAAAGTCAACAACTACAAAGCAGTTATAAATTATTTATCCCAGTCACCGCTGTTTTTTGCAGTGCCAGCAACTTCCTGTCATGCTATGAGTCTATTACCTAAGTGTAGAAGTAACAGTTCATCTCATTAGGGATTTCAGATTTTCAAAATTTGTACTTTGGGAGTCTGACCTGCATACTCAACTCATTTAAAAATGCATATTAAATATGCCATTCAGCAAACTGCTGGAGACACCTGCCCCAAGAGAGAAAGCCTCTCAGCTTCCACAGACCTTCCAGTATGCCTTGAGAGCTCTCCAGTAAGGCTATACAATAACATCATAAAAAGCAGAGCTTGCGAGTTTGGCTACTGCATTGCCTTGCCCATGGGCAGGATCATCTCCTAAACCATCTCTGATAGAGGTTTGCCCAATCTGTTCACAAATCCTATAACGATGGAAAATCCTCAGCCACCCCAGGCAATCTACTACCAGGCTTACTTTCACCATTAGAAATGCCTAAACTAAAACTTCCTTGTAATTTCATCAGATTACTGTGTGCTTTGTCTTCTGCGGACATGGTAAACACTTTGGTACATGCCCTACTGCAGTGTGAGCCTGCAATCTCTCCAAATTTCTCTTCTCTAGAAACACAGTGATAGCATTTTTGGGGTGATCTTCACGGACAGTTTCATGCAGAGATGTAGCTCAGCCTGGGGATAAGAAAGCCCAGGACAACAATTCCAGCAAGCTCCTCTAGAAAAAAAAAATAATTTCTACGGTGGAGGAGGAAAAAAGCCCTTTTTTGGCCACTCAGAAGAAATGTTACACCCAGAAGCTTTTAATAACTTCTGCTTGTTAACTGCTCACATGTATTCTGAATGAACAGGAATAAATGCCATGAGAGCTTAAAAAAACCAACTCAATTGTTTGTTACCTTTTGTAGGG
>NW_010199834.1:31294-51713 GCF_000695765.1 Mesitornis unicolor
GGGAAACTGTGAAGCTAAAGGACAAACAAATCCAACAGGAATTTTCTACCAGGAGACTGAAGAATCCCTTGTGAACTATACTGAAATGATGTAATCATGGAATCATAGAATGGTTTGGGTTGGAAGGGACCTTAAAGATCATCCAGTCCAACCCCCTGCCATGGACAGGGACACCTCCCACTAGACCAGGTGGCTCAAATCTCTGTCCGGCTTGAACACTGCCAATAATGGGGCATCAACAAATGACATACTAAATATTATCAGCATCAGTGTCCTGATGGTCTGCCTGGGCATATACTCTGCATGGCAAGAACCACAGGAAAGACAGTAAACGTAGTGTTGTTGAGGCAAAAGGGGAGGACTCTATAACATGGATTTTAGTATGAGCAGCAATAAGAGCTGTCTGGTGAGATGCTTTTGAGATAGAATTGAGGAGCATAGATAAGAAGAAAATAAGGACAGACTAATCAAAATAAGGTGAAGCAGATAAAATACTTTTTCCTACAGTTTATGGGATTGTACAGCTCCCAGATACAGTGTCCGTTAGCCCAGTTCTTAATAAAGTGGATTCCCTGGAAAGAGATGGAAGGAAACTTCATTGAGCCCCTGTCTAAAATGAAATGGACATAATATAAAGAAGAAAAATCAAGACAACTTCACTATGGGTGTACAGATGTAGGTCTTGGTTGCAGTATCATCTTGGCAGCAGCTCCACTCACTGAGCCAGTGAACTTCCCTTGGCTCCAGAGCGTGTTTTCCATGGCTAAGGACAGCTGGCACTGGACTAGGTGCTAAGCCCCTGGAAGTTGGTCCTGCCAGCCCTGTCCCAAGTGCACCCTGTGTCTCACATGTTTCTGTTCCCAGCACTGATGCTCAGACCTCAGAAGGGGAAAGACCCATTGGACTTACTGCACCCCAGGGCACCCCTCTCAGCTCTGCTCCTCTGGCAGCCCAGGGGCTCCAGACATGGTCTGCCAAATGCACTGGTGTTGAGAGGAGCAGAACTTGGGATGCTGTGCCAGTCTGCATATTTGGAGAAGGGTGTGAGTCCCTGGCAGGATCAGAGGACGGGCTGGCCACTGTTACACATGCACTGGGAACAAAATAATGGTAGATTCTGCCACAGCGCCCATGTCAGCCTCTTTGGAGACAGAGGTTGGGCCAGAAGTCCCTGTTGCAGCCTGAAGACCCTGCCTGGAGCAGATGAAACTGTGAGCAGTCTGTTTGTGGATCAGCACCCTCCTTCCCACACAGACATATGCTGGAGGAGAAAAAACAAGCTGCCTTTCTCCAAGTCCTCATACAGCCTCTGGCTCTCTTGCCATTGGACTGTCACATGAAAGCCAAGATCTTAGAGGTGATCTCAGCTGTCCCCTCCACAGGATGTTGCCACTCCAAGTGCAGGAGAGACTGTATTTTGTAAAGGGGTGTTGGGCGGGTGCTACAGAGCTGAGACATGTTGTGAATGGAAAAGGCAACAAGTGGCGTGGAACGTGAGTTATAGAGACTAAATAAGTTTCTTGGAGATAAACATTAAGAAAAGAGGGAAAACGCTCCACGAGGGGACCCCACATTGTCTTGGGGAGTCTGGAAACAGGGACTGTGAAAAGGGAGGTAGAAGGAGTAAACAGCGGATGGAAGCACTGGAAGCTGCTGCCATGCCTGGCCAAGTCAGCTTGCCTACAGAAAGCCAGTGACATACAAGTTAATGGGAATGTTGATGCTATAGTGTTGTAAAAGCTGCTTCCTTCTAAATAGCAGAATATCTTGTGGGCCATGCCAGCTAACCGACCTTGGTGAAAATGCTCTAGACATGTGAATATGGAGAAACCAAATCATCCTCTTTGCTCCTTGACAGGCTCTGAGATGTGGATTTGTAGCCTTGTTGGCGCTCTCTTATCTTGTAGCAGGGAACATAACTCTGCAGAGGGGACTCGTCTGCGCAGGGAGGGTGAGGGCATCTCCTCCATGGAGTCATCACCCACTTATCAGGGATTCACACTCCCATTCCTTGGCAGGAACGAAATACTTTCACTGACTGATTTTTTTGTCTTGTGTAACAGCTGGGTATGCTACGTGTTGAGTATCAGGATTTTCACTGTCTTATAGTTCCTTCCAGACAAGACTTCTGTCTCCCTAAAAGAAATAACAACAATAAGAAAATCTGTCTAACAAGTTATGTTTGATCCTAACTTCAACCCTACCACCATAAAACTGGAGTGTGAACACAAGGCAGAGGGAAGACCTGGAAGGAGTGCAGAGGTAAAAAGAAATGGGCCCATTGCTACCTCTTCCCCATGTCAGCTGGAATCTTGCAGCTGGAGGCAGCAGGAGACTTGCATTTGACAGAACTTTCCAACATGCAGCAGACTATGGCTTTTCCCAGTGCTAGACTGTCTTTGGGGACCTACACAGCCCCTATGCCAAGTCAAACACCATCTTTGATTCCTAGGAATAGCATTGTCTGTGGAGAAGAGCAAGAAATGAAGCACAGAGGGGCTAAATCGCTCTGAAAGGGACTGAATTTAGTGCCCCAAATCTGAAGTTGGAACTTTTCCCATCAAGCTATCCTTCTGCTCTTGGATTTCTTGCAGAGGTGCTTAAAAATCTCTCCAGGTTCTTGCCCAGTGCCACAACTGGAGAAAACCCTGGAGAGATGGTAACTGAGCAGCTCCTCCAGCCAGCCTGACTTTCTTCACGCCAGTTCATCTGCTCCTGGAGGGGCTGCCAGCTGGCCAGAGCCTGACTCCCTCACACGAGCTGGCGCAACCCTAGGGGTGAATCAGCCAGCCGAGGAGCTCACAGCAAGGATAAACAGCTCTGGGGCTGGAGAAAACAAAATAGCTGGAAATTAATGGGAAAGGAATTGCAGGAGAAGAGTCTTGCAGCTCTACTATGCATCTGCTAAGCCTCAGACATGTACTGCAGTGATCGCTGAAAACATTCTTGCTGATAATGTTATTGTAGATGATAAAGGCCAGATAAGATAGAAGAGGATAGAGGAGAAAATGTCTAGCTTGTTTGAAAATGGTAATTTAACAGAGCTAAGTGACTGTCAGAGGAGGATGGGCCAAAGCCCAAGTCCTTCTCCATTACTGGTTTATGTCTGAGTAGGTCTGTGGGCAAGACAAAACACTGTAAGACCACTGAAACACTCACAAAAAACAAAGCAGCTCCTTGTTCTCAGGCAACTGGAGGACAGGGGCTTGAATCAAACCAATTTTTATCTTCCAGAATTTTGTCTTTTCCCCTCTGGGAATGTTAAGTGCTCAAGAAAGGTGTCCTGGACTTGTATGTGACAACATTTACTGTGGAACAGCATTTATGGGACATATATGGGACAACATTTACAGCCTGTGTTGCTGAGTTTATGCTCCTCAGAGAGCACAGGCAAAGCAAATACAAGAAAAGCAAGCTCCATTTCTCTCACTTCCCAGTCACTTCAGCAGCTGTACTTCCTCTTTGCTCTTCAATTCCATACAGTTTCCACCACGAAAAGCAAAAAAAAGCAGCAGCAGACCAAAATTAAAGACAAGCCAAGAGTAGACATAAAGAGCTGATGGTAGGTTGTCTCTCGCAGGGATACTCCTCACACTGCCATAACAAGGATAGCCTTGTCCCACCTCATGAGGTCTTGCTGGAAGCACCAACTCACCGAGGGATGGGCAGAGCTGTTCCCAGCACGCTCCACCTCTGCAGAAGGTGAGAAGTGGGTGCCTGGACAAAGATCTCTGCAGGCAGGAGTGCGGGGCACATGGGTGGGGGCAGAGGGGCTCAGTCTCCTGTCCCCAGACTCTGACACCAGCAGCCCATTTTTGCAACACTTCCACCTTGGTGACGTTACTTCACATTTGTAAGGCTGCAGACTTGGCAAGTGTTAAGGTCTTTCCTAACCTGAGAGGCATCAAGAAATCGATGGAAGCTTTTTTCCTCTTGTTACATGCAGCAAGCTCAGCATTGCACTCTATGACGGTATGAATGAGTTGGGGGAAAGGGAGATATGGCATTAACATGGAGCATTGCTCCACTAAATCATCTCTGTTTTTCAAACATGTAAGTGCATCTGCTCCAGTGTCCACCAAGGCCAGTGGAGAATCAAATATAAGGGAGGAAAGGAGAGAAAAGGGGCTGAATTTACAATCTCAGAAACATATTTGCCTGCATCTGTTGTGGTTTAACCCGGCAGGCAATTAAACACTACACAGCCATTCACTCACTTCCCCACAGTGGGATGGGGGAGAGAATCAGAAAAAAAGTAAAACTAGTTGGTTGAGCTAAAGATAGTTCAATAGGACAGAAAAGGAAGGGGCAAAAATAATAATAAAAGAACATACAGAACAAGTGATGCACAATGTAATTTCTCACCACCCACTGACCCATGCTCAGCCAGTCCCCAAGCAGCTGCACCATCCTCTGGCCAACTCCCCCCAGTTTTATTGTTCAGCATGAGAAGCTGAAAAGTCCTTAACTTATTGTAAGCACTGCTTGGCAACAACTAAAACATCAGTGTGTTATCAACATTATTGTCATTCTAAATACAAATCACAGCATTAAACCAGCTACTAGGAAGAAAATTAACTCTATCCCAGCCAAACCAGGACAGCCATGCTGTTGCATCCTAACATAACGTGTTTCTACATCTTCTCCCTTGTTATAATTAATTTTTAATCATTCAAGCAAGTTCCCACATATCCTGTAAATCTCTTTTCACAATTTTTGCTTTTAATGAAACCCTCTCTTGCTTTCAAAAGAAAGTTGGTTTAGGGTGTGTCAGAGTTTGTTCATAATCCATTTTGTTCACAGTAAACAGCATTTCCTTTTATTCCCATCCAGGGATGGTATTCAGACATCTGCACTCCACAGAAAATAGCGACTCTGGATTTACTGCTGAGTTGCAATGAAGTCACTAAGTTTGCCTTTATCCCAGTGGTGCAGGTTTTAGCCCTTTAAATGCATTAATTCCTTCTCATTCTGAATTTTATCCTTTCTCTAGTCTCCATCTTAGTTAAAGTGAACTGAGAACTGCATCCAGTAAGTGATTTTATTTAAATAGGTGTATTGTAAAAGCACTCTGTCAGCACCAGCACCTTTGTACCTCTTTCTGCATGGCATCTGCTGTAAGACAATGAAGGCAACACTCAGTTCCCTCTCCTCCATCATGGCTGTGCCCTGCACTGGTCCTGCACCCTGGAAACCCATCACCTGCCTCAAATCAATCTATGTATCCCCATCTCAGCTTTGTGGCAGAAACCCACAAAAAATATTTTTCTTGTTGTTACTTCTTGGCATGGGTTTTTGTATTTATTTCAGGCCAGGATAGCGAAGTGAAGCACTGCAAAATCCGAGTCCTAAATTCTCCTTTCCAGAAATTAACCACATCAAAGGCTCTGGAGGCAGAGACAGTCTCTTAGCTGATACTTTTTCTTGTACAACAGCAGAAGTTTTAATTAGTATTAAAGGCAAATTTGAACTTTGCTGCAAAGCTAAACCAGAACTCTCCAGTTCCATATTTTGCTGGAGCCGTGGCCTTGTTTTTATTTTAATTTATAAAAAAATATAAACCCACATTTCCCAGCCATGATCACATTTCATGGCTGTAGCTCATGACTGTGAAATATTAACTTCTCCCTGTCCTCCCTTCTGTGCTCTGTTCGTATCCACTTCTGCTGGTAGCTTGGACTTTTCTTTGAAAACCTTGCTGGAAGCCTGAATTGCCTGAATAAGATTCTTTAGTGGCACCTCCACAGCCTAAGGAGACTGCACTGGCTGCAACTTTTCCCTGCATAGGTAGCTAAAATGGTGCAAAGTCGACTCTTAGCAACCTGAGCCTGATGGGGTTCAGCAAAGGGATGATGAGGATGATGTGGACATTAGTCACGTACCCAGTGGTTCTCTTCTGCAAAGCTCAACACGTTCAGCAAGGGCAGATAAGCACAGTTATCTCCAGCACTCAGAGGGAGGAAATTAAGAGAGAAAGGCCAAAGGTCATATTTTCCCAAGGGTTTCAGACACCCAGGTAGTTTTACCTCTGGCAAGGTAATTTAAGACCTGCTGTGAACGTGTGATGGTGGCCCTACAAGCCTGTTTCAGGAGGAGCACATCTACTCCCACCTGAAGAAGACCTGAGTAAGTCTTTCATTGTAACTGCCATGTTGGCAAGAGCTGCCTGGGAATGATTTGCTCCAAATTTATGTGCAAGACTTTTTCTCTCTGTTCCTGTCTGGGCTGCTCAACACCGTGGAAAGTGCTTGGGTGTGGAACTGCCTCCACAGTGCCCCAAATCTGGCTGTCAGCAACCTCCTTATCCCAGGAGAGTGCTCCCAGACTGCAGATCCACAGCTGGCGGGTGCATCTCCCCCAGAATTGCCCTGTGCGACACATCTGGCTGCTAAGCCAGCAGAAGATCTACCCCAGCCTTTGAAAATGAAAGAGTGGAGGGTGACTGGGATAATGTCTCATTGCAACAACAGAAATCCCTTCTGAAGGGAAATGCAAAATCCTACTTCTCTGCAGTAATTTTCAAAATTTCACCCTGGAGTGATTTGCTGTGGGCTTTCTGCCAATGTAACCCACCAAGATGAGGCTTTAGTGGAAGAGAGAGGGTTTCTTAGAAAGGCAATGTCCATCTGTTTACAAACCAACAGCAAAGCAAAGAGTAAAACCTGCCAACTCCTCACCCACACTCCAAACCATGCTATCCCCATGTCACGGGTCAACTTTCTTTTCCTTGTGCACAGAAATCTGTGCCAGAGAAGCATCCTGACAGCTGATTGGGATCACTGGGGGAGCCTGGAGTTGCAATGGGAAGATGAATTGCTGTCTTCTTGAGCTGAGGCAATCAAACAGGAGTATGAACACAGTGGGTCCAGGTCAAACTTTCATAGGCACAGGAAATGCTGCATCCCTTGCCTGGGCCATGGGACTGAGGGACATAAGACACTTTTTCATTGGTATTTCTCATATCCAAATGTATATACTACCGAGCACCCCCAGAGATCCATATAGGTCTGAGCACGCCCAAGAGCTGACTGGATTTTAGACAATTTATTTCTCTGAGTCCCTCTTCTCTTTCTCTGTCATTCCTCGTCTCCAGCATGAGTGTCTTCAGTCCCAGCCACCAGCATCTCTCCTTCCCTATAATCTCCTTCTCTCCCCTACTTTCACAGAACTGAGTGGAGTGCTGGGTGCTGGAAATAAAGATTATTACTCTCCACCTACAGCCAGCAGAAGGGACTTCTGCATTTTGAAATGTGCAGACGGGTTCTGGGATGGAAGAAGAGACACAAATTCGTGAAAGAACAGCAGAGACTGTTCCTGCAAGCAGAAGTGTGGGTTGTTTTAATTTTTATGTACCATTGCTCACATGCTAATCTTTTCCAGGAGTTTGTGATATCCCTTTTTGCTCCTGCAGTCCTTCTATTTTCTCTTCAATATCATATTTCTATCCATTTTTTGTTCTCTGCTTCCTGCTCTGCATACACTGGTGTTTATTTTGTCACCCTCTTCTGCCATGAGACTTCCAGCCTGGTCTTTCCCTCAGCTAGCAGGGGCATGGAGAAGGGAGGAGGATGGCTAGAATCCATGTGAGCTGCACATCAGAGTTTAGAGGCAGAACCAAAACTACCCTGACCTGTCATCCCCTCCCATGGGGCTGTTCACACTCAGCCCTGTATCTCATACCTTGTGCTCCAAAATTATTTTTTCTGCCTCTTTCTCTGGAAGAGGGTCTGGAGAGGGATCTGCATGGCCCCATCCCCACTGGAGGAACAGCCTCAATCGACTCTCACTTGCAAAGGACTTACCTAAATCCACTTGCTCTGGGGAAGGCATCTGTCTCAGGGCTGTTATCCCCAGCATGATGCACTGAAGTAGAAGTCATCCCACATGTGTGTGAGCTGCAGACGGGAGGTCACCTGCTGACCCCATCCTGCTGGCATGTCAGAGGTGCTGAGCTCTGTGCTCAGGGGTAAGCTCCTTGACTAATCCTTTCTCTTGTCTCTCAGCCTTTTTCTGGAAACAGCTCAACATTTTGGCCTTCTCTAATCTGTCCGCACTTTAGCATTTTTATACCACATATCCCAGATTCTGGGCTCAGAAACATGGCATATCTGTTTACCTCAGCTCTTCTCTATTCCAAGACCTCCCACATCCTTTTCCTTTAATACAGCCCATAGTAAGAATTGCAATAGGGTCACAGCTCAGTGCTCCTTGCCAGAAATTTTTGCCAAAAATTAAAAAACACCCCAAAAAGCAACCAACCAAACCACAATGTTGGATAAGTTTAATTTATTTAAAAAACTGAGAAGCTTGACAGAAATATTTCCACCATGACTTCCAACCTCCTTCTGGAAGCCTCTTTCTCTTCACTCTATTTGACTCTGTCACTGTCCATAAGGAAGGAAAAGAGATGCTACTGCTGTCCTGTGGTGCAGGCAGCACAGCACAGTCACCTGAGTGCATGCTCCTGTCCTCCTTAGGCTGGGAGGACACCATGATCCTGAGCCCTGTGTTTCTTCCACTGGGACTTGCCTGGGAATTTTGAAGCCATCAGCTGATGACTTGAGTGCTCTGATCTCCACGAAGCTGGAAGGGAACTGGGAAGGATCCCCAAGGGTGACCTCTGATGCAGCTCAGCCCCAGCATGGTTGCCAAGTCACTGCTGCTGGAGCACAGACAGGGCTTTGTATCTGACACAGCAGCAGGTCACATTTGCAGTTAGTTTTGAAAACAGCTCTGTAGTTTGAGTCTGTCTTGTACTGGAGACAATTCAGCTCCCTGGCAGCTCCCTTGGGCCCTGCTGTCCGTGTGTACTCTGTACTATCAGGTTTTGCAGGTAAATGGGTCTTATAGTCCTGGGAGGAAGCAGGGCTTGGTTGCTCCTCTCCTACTTGGCCTTGTATAGTTTGCAGGACCTGCTGTGCCTTTACTGTATGACACTGATGCTGACATTTGGGCCTTTAAAAAGTAATCAGCCCTAAGGAAGCTCTGGCTAAGCCTCTGAACACAAAATGTTAGTAGGACTTTTGAGACACCAGTAACTGGTCCATTTGGCTCACTAGTGAACTGAAACACTCCTAGAGCACTTTCCCTATCTGGCACAGTGTGGGCAGAGACTACCAGATGACTGTTTTGGTTGATCACATTTATTGGCTTTTGAAAACTGAGGACTGCATATGAATTGCACTGGACTGTCCCATTCAGCTGCTCCATCACTATCCACTGCAGCAGCTCACCTTCACCATAGAGCCTGGGATGCCTGTCTCTCCAGCCACAGGAGCAAAGGTCTGGGGACATTCCTCTAGACCCCTACAAGCAAGTGGCATCAAACCACCACTACAGCAGTGGGGGCTTTCTCCTGAGGTGCATGAGGACCAGTGTCCAAGCAGCAGAAGGTCTCACCAAGGTGCAGTTCAGGAGGATTTGCGTTAGCAGATCACTCTGTTAATGGGATGTTTAAAACTTGGTCTCTTGTGCTCAGTGTGAATCAAATTTCCAACAGCTTCATAAATACGTCACCAATGGGAGGCCTTTAGAGTAAGCATATTGCAGTTTCCTGACATTTTCGTTCCTCTATCTTGACATTTCTGAAGGGCATAGGAGGCCTAAAAAAAGAAACAGCCGCTCTGAGGGCACCATATGTTTTCAATTCCACCCTGCACTGGTGTAATAGATGGTCTTATTATAAATATGCAGCAGTTTTCCAGAGGAGTCTCCCCCTCCCCCATAAAATGAGCTGGTATGACTGTGAGGAGTGGAGACCCCCAACTTTGGGTGGGAAAGGTAAAGAGCACTGGCAGGAAGAGCCCTGGGAGCTTTTAGGCACCCATTTAGAAGGTGCTGCTGCACTGCATTAATGTTCAAGTTACCAGCCCAGGTCCTGATGCTGCAAATATTTGAAGAAAAAACACATGACTCAGGCAAGCAGTTGCACAGCAATTGCGTGGCAGAAGTTTCCAGCCTCCGTACACCTTTTCTTCCACTCCTCCATCCCTCTTGCTGCTTTTTCCTGAGGTGCCCTCCTGGTTTCTTAAAATATTTGTGTGGATGATCATTTCTGTATGAGGCAGCATGTGGGCTGAGCAATTGCTCTCAGCAACTGTTATTTAGCAGGAGATTTTCATATGTCTCTCTCTGCAAAGGACCAAGGCTCTTGTGAGACTTTGTTCTCCTTTTAAACAGCCAAACTCCCTAATATAACGTAACGTAACGTAACGTAACGTAACGTAACGTAACGTAACGTAACGTAACGTAACGTAACGTAACGTAACGTAACGTAACGTAACGTAACGTAATATAACAGAATGCCCTCATTGGTTAGAATAACTGTGGTCTGTAAATCAGTGAAGCTGTAGCAAGCTGCAGAGTTGTTCTGGAATTTCAGAGATTACTGGGTTCCTGTTCATCATCTGGGCATCGTTATTATGATGATTGCCTTGCATGTCCTGTTTGCAGTTATTTATACAATGGTCCAAGTTTAACTGTTTGGACTTTCTGTTCTGCATGTCTATTCTGGGCTGATTTCTACATGTGTGCAGGGGTTAATTTCGACCAGAACGCCTGGGAGAAGAAAATTACATTTCCGGTGGCTGTTTTCTTAGGGAAAAAACCCAAATGTACTCATGTTTTGGAGCAAGTACATAAAACTTGTCAATGAGAATGACTATCAGGATGTGCCCTTGGCCTCATGCATGGAAACCCACCCTCACTGAGTTGTCCAAACTGTGTCTTTCAAATTGCAGCTTGCAGATGCGAAGGAGAGATGTGCTGGAGCACAGCTGAAATCCCTGCGGCATTTCTCTGCTCTGGCTGAGCTGCTGCTTCCCACGGCAGTTACAGCAACTGCCTGGGCCAGCCCCAGCCTCCAGACCTGGGAGAGACTGGACCAGTTTCACTCCAGTGCAGAGGGCAAGGAGTCAGATGAAGCAATGGAGGGGTTGAGGGAAGACAGAAAAACAGCCTTTAACTTGATGGACCTTTGCCCTGAGTACAGCTACAAAAACCACAGCAGGTTTTCTCTTTCTGGGAGAAGTTTTTTTGAGGGTAAAAGCACTTGGTCAGGTATGTTACCTTGTGCAGTTCCTTGAGTGTGGCAATGTGCACCTAAGCATGTATGATGTGGAGATGAAAACCTCATCCACACAAAAAAAGCCACAGTGGGAACATGGATACTTTCCCCTACATCATCGCCAGCTCTGACTTGTGCAGCAGAATTCACCTTATAGCACCTGCTAGAAAACTAGCTGAGAGATGAGTAGAATAACAGATGGAAAAAAGAAATCCCATTAAGGGGGCCATGGAGCTGTAACTGGCTTCAGCAAGGCAGCAGTCTCTAATGAACAAGGTGATTCCTGGACAGGCTTCGTTCCTTAATAGTGTGTTTTACACTCATGGAGCAACTTGCATACCAGGGGCTGCAAATGCCTGTTGATATTTTGCAAAATGAAACACAGATTAGCACAGTCTCCCATAAGACTCTGAGTGTGCCAGTGACAGCAGTAAGGAAAGACCCCAAAACTCCTTCCAGCCCATCCTTCAGACAAACTCTTTAGCTTGCCTTACACATGAGGACCCAGTAACACCAATGAGCATCCAGAGGGTGCACCAACTGGTTGAGCATGATGCTTTGCAGATGTATGTGGGGACATCGATGGCACTGGTCACTGGTCCCTCCAGGAGCCTCTGAAACTCCACTCTGATAAATGGTCACCTCTGGTGTGTAAGTCAACTCATCCTTCTGTCTGACATTGGGCAGATGGGTCCTACCCTGAAAATGTGGGTTTCTCTTAAAAAAGTTGTATTGGTAACAGATTTTTATCTCAGCAATTACTGCACCAAACACCTGTTAACATGACTAAAGATCTAAAGTGTTAGGATTATATGTGTCAAGTGTTTCTGGAGTTTGACCAAAAGTTATGATAGAGAAGAGGGAAGGGCAAGGGCAAGGGCAAGGAAAATTTCTGCAAGTGAAATAGCTGATATGAAAAGGTTTAGAGGGAGGAGGTGAAGAAGAATGCAAATGAGCCACATACACCAGTATGGTGGTGAGTGCGTCTGTGGAGTACAGAACTTCAATATGCAATGGTCATCTTTTGATCAGAAGAGAGTACTTAAATGGCTCAGATCACCTGCTTAGCACTTGCTTCTCAGATAGCATCTGCTCCAGGTCCAGAATCTGTGCTTAAAATAGAGAATATCCCATTTTGAAGTGTTACTGTTGGTTTTAAGGAGACTGGTAGCTAATGGATTTTCCATCAGAAGTGATTTCAGTGATTAATATCTCTCAATATTGATATATCATAACTTATTTCAATTACAGATTTCCTCAGCTGCAACTTCCATGCATTGGATCTGGTTATGCCTATGAGAGTATAAAACCTCTTTGTTGTCAAATCATTGTTCCTTATGAAAACTTTTATGAAGAGTGTCAAAAGTCTCTTCTTGAGCCCGAGGTAAATAGACCAACATCTTTGAATCCCACTATAGGGCATGCTTTCCAGACCTTTGATCATGCTTGTGGTTCTTTGAGTTCTCTCTAACCTTTAATGTTGCAAGATGAAAGAAGGACCCAAGACCTGGCATGTTATTCCAGGAATAATCAAGTGTCTGCAGACACAGAAGGAACACAACCTCCCTAATCTTAGCTGAGACCCCTTCGTTTCTTCAGCCAAGTGCTAGTGAGGACAGGCTGGCCATCCCATAGGAGTAGGATATCAGACACTTGACTTTCCCCCATTTTGCCAGAAACACAACCCTATATTCTAAGTATGACCAAACTGTTTTCTACCTGCAGACATGATCTTCAGCTGTCTTGGATGTACTGTTTGTTTATGCCCAGTTTACACACAGTTTGGGTCACTATCAGTCATCTTTATCCAGATTGTCCTGTCCATTTCATTTCTCAGGTCTCCCACTCTTTTTGTGTCACCTGGAAATGTTCTTAATGATCATTTGATTTCTTCTAGACCAGCGACAAAAATGTCCCTGAGGACTGGACAAGTGGAAGACCTTTGCAAGACTTCTTTAGGAAAGCATCCATTAAATAGTGAGTCTCTATCTTCCATTGTATTTTGAGACATAACACTCACTGGTTTTTATCCTTTCAATGTCTTGAATCTTACGGGTTTTCTATCAGTGTAGTTTCTTCATTAGAAACTGTGTGGTAAATCAAGTATTTTATGGAAGTAGAAGTATATACTATATTTATGCAGTTACGCTTACCAATCACCTTTGTAAACTCCTGAAAATATGATACTGGTTACCCTAGGCCTATTTTTCATAAATAATTGATTGACATAATTTGTATTTAACTTCATTAATTCCTCATCATAAAGTCCTATAGCAGCAGTCCTTTATTTGCCCTCAAAGTCAGGGCAACTGACTCAATCTTCATCAGGTCATGCCATTTACCCCTTTCATAGTTAAATAAATATAAGCTGAGTATTTCGGGAACTTTACCACTCCAAAGACCTCAAAAGAATTAAATTGCATATGCTGTAATAGAAAACAAAGCAGTAGAATATTATTTGTCCAGCCTAATTCTAGGTGAGTTAATTTTCTGCCTAAGCTGTTATCTAAACAAAAACATTTCTAAAAGGATGCCAAAAGAATGTACATGAGCTTTTCAGCTTAGCAACAGTGTTTCCAATTTTGTCAGTGTACTATCTTTTCACCTATTTAAATACCTTTTATGACAGTTTGTGTGTGTAGTCATTCAGTCCAAGTGAAAACGAATTATTCCTAGAGAAAATTAATGAGTATCAGCATGGATCATTCAAAGGACAAAGGGCAAGTACCTGTGACGGACAGACAGGACTGGTGCAACCAAATAGCAATCCATGAAAGCAAACAAGGGGAATATCTTTCAAAAAGGGGAGCATGCCAGTTAAAATAAATCTTCATCAAGGCCTTTCTTATACAGCTGGAACTTCTGCAACCAGTAACTCCAACTTTCCTTGGTCTTGGAAGGAAGGAGGAAGTAGCTGCACAAGGATGAACTTTTCCTGGACAATGAATCCAGTATGTTGGAAGGTCATATACTTGCTGCCCAACATCAGTCATTGCATACTGATCTCCCCCACTTGCCCTTCTCCCTTGAAGACTTGTTTACAACTCTCTACATGGTTTCTTCTGCTTTTTTTGGTGCTCATCTTCCAATGTAACTCAAGACATTGAGACCCTGTTTTCAAATGAAACCAACATGGAAAACCTTTGGCATGTCTAGCCAGTGTGTAAGACAACTGTGTGAATAGGAAGTAGACTATATCTTATCCCACTGTGTAGGTAGTCTGCAAATTTGGTTGATGTTTGCTCCAGCATCACGGGCAAGCAAAGTTTTGCTGATGTAGCCTATGATGCCTTTACAAGAATGGATTTTGCAATATCAGTGTCAGCTTCCCTTTAGGGGAGGGACGTCTCACTTGGCACTGAATCGTAGGCTTTGCTTATTTACCTCATAGAAGTTCACAGATGCATCTTGTGCTAGATATAAACTTGGAAGAGCTTACGTTTTGAACATGAAAAAAGTGGGAAAGGGGAAAAAACCACACACACAGGTGAAGCAGATTTCTCTAGGACACCCAGCAAATCAGGGGTGGAGCTGCCAAAAATGCATGTCATTGATACTCGCTTGTGAGCTGAGAGGGGATCCTTTGAGGAACAATTCCTCTTGACTGTTCAACAAGGCCTATAGACCTAGTCTACTGCATTTAACCAGTCCTGAACTGCATGGCAGCTATTAAGCATCATTGTTTCAGGAACAATGCATTCCTCTGGACTGGGAGGGAGTTCCCAAGCATGTCCTATGTGTCAAGTGGCAAAAACAGCGGCTGGCGTAATTTCTTACTTTCTCCAGCAGCAAAGAGCAGCTGGTTGAGCCACAGTCACCACTAATAAATTACACTGTGTTTCTCTTGTCACCAGACACTCTCACAAACACACACGTTTCTAATATCTAAGCTGGTGTAGCATTTATTAGCAAGTGCTGATGTGTTAAGTACCACACCTCCTTCTTGGGTCTATGTGTAGTTTTTTCTTCTCTTATCCTGTGAAGAACCAGGACATAACCAACCTTGACTCCCTTTTCTTTGCTAATGCCTGCAGACAGAAGCTTTTATGCCTGCAAAACTAGAAGCATCAGCACAAAACTGCCTGGGATTAGACCCTTTGCCTTTTATGGCAAAACAAACAGGTCTTCTTGAGGTCATATTCAAAATGACTGTGAAAAATGTGATGGGGGAAAGTTCTGGCTGCTTGCCAGTAGCTGTTCACATGTCTTTGTTCCTGTTGATGAAAACCATACTGACTGCACGGCTGACATCCTGGTGCACTAGCTGCATACACACACAGAAATCATACAGCTATAAGCTGTTTGGGGCAGCAGAGCTGAGCATATTTTGCATGCAGCTTCTCACCAGCGCTTTCCTGGGTTAAAGAAGGTGGCACTGGTGGCTCAGTCTGTTGCTTGGATCTGTTTGCCACCACATCTGGGACATCTACTGAGCCCCCTTGCACAGCTGATCAGTTTATACTCACCCAATTTATCATAGATCCCCAAAATGTGAAGGTACAGCTCTGATTTCTAATGCATTAACAAGACATGCTGATGCAATATTACTTTGATGGGATGTAATTAACAGATGTGTGGGGCTAAGAAATGTGTTATTAAAGTACTCTGCTGGCTAGCAATTCATTCCTCTGGACTGAAAGAGCCTGTCCCTCTGCTTTGTGTAGCTTTTTTTGATCTTCTCTCTGTGACTCTTACAATGGTCCCTCCTCCCCTTAGGAAGAAAAATCCTTTTATCCTCTTTTCTCCTTTTGGGTGTTTGGCTCTGTTCTCCAGCTTGAGAGGGTTGAAGGGGGATAAAGCTAAAAGATCCCTCCAAAAATAGTTGTGATGATTAGGACTCTTCCTGCCCTTGGAGGGCCTGGGTGTATTTTCTTCTGCCTAGCTCTGGCTTCACTCGTGCTTCACAAAAGGATGGGCAGAGCTCAGGGAGGCTGGCACTGAGGTCCAGCTTAGCCAAAGTGAAAGATTTCTCTTTCCTGTGCCAAAGGCAGGTGCTGCTATGGAATCAATGGGAAATTGTACCAGCAGCAAGGAAAGAGGTCCCTCTGGCACGGGCAGTGTCCAAATGTGGCCCCTTCCCTGTCTTTGCTGCCAGAAGCAGAGGAATGGGGGGGCGCCTGAGGTGGGGTGGCAGTCTTTGCCCTCTCTTGGAACCTTCTCGCTGTCCTCCAGCATTGCTCTCCTCACAGGGAGCAGAGACCCTGCTTGCCTGTCTTCTTTCCTAAGTAAAGGAGCGGGAGTGGATGCAAAATGCCCACTCTTTGGGGTGGTGTCTGGTTCTCTGGTGCTTTGAGCTGACCTCTGTGTCCTTCCTTGTGTTTCACCCCCTAAAGGCCCAAACTGTGCCAAAGGAGAGAGGTTCTCAGAACAGCTCCAGCCTGATGGAGGCCCAAGGACAAGCCATGTCCTGCCACCTAGCTCCCCCACAAAGCCACAGGTAGGGTGAGGACAGCCCTTGCCTTGCGCCTTTGGAGTCCTCCAAAGTTTTTGTGCTCCATTAGGCTTCAAGGTCAAGGAGGACTGCAGGATGTCTGGCAGGGCCATCGAGGTTGGGAGGAAACCCCCCAGAAGAGAAACCTGATATCTTCGTGGGTGTTACACAGAGCTGAATTATTGGAAATGTGTCAGTAAAACTGAGGTGCTTTTTCTCAGCAGAAGAAAGTAGCTGGGAGATCCAGGAAAAATTGCTTTCTACTATGCGAGCACTTTCAAGCAAGTCTGCAGTGCTGTTGGTGTAGAAGCTGAGAGCTGCTACAGTGCTTCAGGACCTGGGTTTGCAGGCAAGGAAATGAGCACTTTGGTATTTTTTTAGTTTCAGCTTCAGCTCTGAAGTGTAGGCAACGGCCCTCACATCTGTGAGCTTCATAGGAAAAAAGCTCCATGCTGTGTAAGTGGTGTGCTAGCTAGAGCAAAAAAAGTAGTGTACTGAAAGTTTGATGTGATTAAATGAAAACATCTCATTGTGCCACACAGACTGCAAATGAGGTAAAATAATTAAAAGTTTGAACAAAGCTCTTTCCAACTCCCTTCTGCTCTTTTCCCTTAGGCATTTGATACATTGCTTCATCTTAACATGGGAAACCATTCTTAATTTGAGCCTGGATTCAAATCACCTGAGCCCCGATCAAAAAGTAAATGCAAAGTCAAATCAATTTCATGTAAAGCTGAGTACAGACAGCTACTGGGAATTACAGCCACTGCCAGCAGTTATCACATTTGTGATGGTTATTTCCAGAGACACTTTATATTTTGTTTTCACAGGCTGCACTTCATAACACAAAAACTTGCAAATTACCTTTTAAGCTTCACCACTGAAATGTTTTTAATTCACTCAAAAAAACCCAAAAATCAGTATCTCAGAAGCCTAGATCTTGCCAAATATCCTTCAGTTACATTAAAATTATTTTTTTGTGAAAGGTGCCTTCAATTTAATTGAATTATCAGAGGTGTCTTAGAGGCTTCCTCTCGTCTCTAGATAACAGAAGTCAGTACTCCTCTCTTTCAATTCTGCAATTCCTGTCTCTCTTTTGAGGGACAAGGTCTGGGGCAGAAACTCTTCCTGCACTGGTGACATGACTTTGCTGACTTGCTCATGACTCACTGGGAAGGTTTTCCATAAACCACCTGTGAGATCCATCCAGACTCCTCTTTCACTTTCTGAGGCCTCTATCCAGCAAACATCTGCCCTTCACAGAAGTATTTATAGCTGAAGAGACTCATCAAAGAGTCCACAACCCAGTTCTGGTGGAGAAAAGGCAAATCTTGTTTTCAGCACGCTCACAGCTGCTCATTGCCTGCAGAAGGGACATCCAGCCCAGCCATGCTGTCACCTCTTCAGATAAAGCTGCTCTCCATCCTTGTTAGAGAGCTGGTTCCTCCTCTGCGGGCTGATCCTGTGCCAAGGGTATGAGGCTGAGAGAGGGTTTCAGGTTTGATCCCTCCTGAGGAAAGTAGGCAGGGAACACTCCCTTTGCCCATTCCTGGTCCATAGAATTGGGACCACAGATGCCAGACAGGGGAGGAATTGGCAAGCAGCAGCTTTGGAGGGTTCTGAGCAGCTCCGAGGAGAAGCCAGCTACCTGCCTTGCATCAAATTTCTATTTAAATATTAATGAAGATACTTTGCACAGGCACCAGACTACTTAATATAACATTCAGACTTATGAAACATATGGGGCTGAGAATCAGGGCAGAGAACCAACAACTTGTGAGCTGGGTGAAGTGTAAGATGCCTGGAGAAGCAGACAGCTGAGCTGAAGAGCCTGCAAACAACCTTGGGCTCAGTCTGTTTGTGCATAGTTCAGCAAAAAAAAAGAATATCCAATGCTAAATATGAGCTTTTTGCAATAATCAAGATCAGGTTAAAAAAAAATCTGTGGTCCAAGAAACAGCTTGATGTACCAGATCATGTATTCATGCTGAATATTTCAACCAGCTCTAACTGTAATTATACATTTACCATTCTAAATATACTTTTTCTAGTGAGTGGCAATGAAGAAACATTAACAGCTTGCTTGGAAGGGGGCTGTGCTTTGGTTTACAGTGGAGTTGTAGCTACAGACAACTGTTTACATCTAGTCACGTTTTTCAGGTACCTTTCTGAGATAGACATCTTTGTAATAAATGGCACCCTAAGTTTTCTTAACTGGGGATACTGTATTGAAAATAACAACTTATGATTTTATTCAAATTACTTACTGCAGCAGCACAAAATTTGGCCCAAGCCGTTTATGAATTGGGACGGATCCAGGACTACAGAGGTCAGGAAGAGTTCAAGTTCATACATAATGTATGGTGAGTTTTAATAAGGCTCCTTTCATACTTCACTTTGTCTGCCCGGCTTTGCGTGAAGCTGTAAAGCCACAGGCAGCACTGTTTAAAATTAAAAAGGCACAACTGAAACCCTCACCCTCTGCACTTTTAAAGTTGGGTCTATTTTCCAGGTCACCCCGTCGAGCCCCACCACAGCTGCACGGGGCAGTTACCCTGCGCAGCGCGGGAACACCTCCCCTCCGAGCCAATTATCCCCACTTTGTTTCAGCTCCTCTGTTTGCTCAGGGCACGTCAGTCGTGGGAAATTCCTGCCTTTGCTGGGAAGTTGCTGATGGTGGAGTGAAAACTTTTTTACATAGATTAGGCCTTTAAAAGTGGTTACTAATACCCACTAATGTGGATGGACACTTTCTGCTATACATTGCTTTGCTTCTCTTTCCCAGCTATTAAGGAATGCAGCATCATGAGAGCCAGTTCTGCAAGATGCTGAGCCTTTGGCTGTCATCCAGCAAAAACTTAAATATAGGGATAGTCCCATTGACTTCAGCTGGTTGGAATGAGCCCTTAGGCCCAGATCCTCAAAGGCATCTGGGCAACTGGCTCCTGAGATCTGGACTTAGGGTCTGTTTGCACGTGTGATATATTTGGTGCTTATGACAGGGGCTGTTTAATCAAACAGCTCTTCCCTTTGGCTATACTCTTTTTGGGAGATACAGATTCACAGTTCTCATAGTCAGGATTGGAGACTACAGAACTGGATGTTCTGGTTTGAGTTTCTTGCTCACAGAAATATGTCCTAAAATCCTATTTATGAATGCATCATGCAACATATTGAGCATGAGTCTGTGTTCCAGCAGCAGGTTCAGCTTTACAACCATCTCCCCATGAACAAGGTAGCTATTGTCATCCTACTTTTTTGAAGTGAGAGAATGAGTGCTGGAGCTCCTGTATAGCTCACCAAAGGTCATACAGTGGGTCAGGAGTTATGTAGAAAGAGAAAAATCAGATTTTCCTGAGCCATTAGATGGCACAGTTCCTCCTGTGGATGAGAAGAGGGAGATGAGTACTGGCCCATTTTGCAGCCAGGCAGTGCCCAAAACTGGTGAATGGGAATACAATTGGTCCCATGGGTGTGGGCACAGTGCACGTGCCAGTCTCAAAACGTTTGTGCAGGTGCGCTATTCTGCAGCAATTGAAAATAAATTTGAAGATAGGAATGCTTTTGGACTCTGGGGTCTGTGTCCCTGCTCCGGTTTTGTTCTGAAGTCATATCAAGGTGAGAATCCCCCTTCTTTCCTCACTTATTTTCACCAGAGGACACCTGAGTTTTCAGGCTACAGTAGAGGAACGTGCTGTGGTCAGGCTCAGCCCTGCAGACCAGCACTCCAGCACGTGTCACAGCTCACATCACAGAGCAGCTCAAACACAGCCTTCCGCTGCCATTGGCTCGGAAAGGAAATATTGTGGAAGAGTGAGTGTCTGGCTGTGCTGACAGATTCAGTGCTGGGTAAACACTCAGGCTTCAGTAGATGAGCACGTTTTGGTTTTTTTTAATACAGAATCACAGAATCTTAGGAGTTG
>NW_010199835.1:0-7861 GCF_000695765.1 Mesitornis unicolor
GTCCCCAAGCCTGTAGCGTCCATGGGGTTATGCACCTGAAGTGCAGGACCTGCCACGTGGCCTTGTTGAAGCTCATACAATACATCTACCTTTCCTCAAGTCCCACTGCTTCCCCCACTAATGCAGTGGATTTTTTTTTCCTCTTCTGCTCCCAGTTGTCTTCATTTCACACATTATCAAGGCAATATACCACAGATGCTCTCCTTATTATAAAAAACGCAGCTAGGTATGTAAAATGTCAGTCTGAATGCTTCCTTTGCCTCTGTGATGTAGGTTTAAATCTTGAGCAGGACACGTGATTTCAACTTGCCTTGAGCGTAATAAGGAAGTAATTACTCAGCTGTTGAGAAAGGCCCTAATATCATTACAGATAACCTGAGTGTCCAGGCAATATTTGCCTATTATTTGAAATGGCTTAAAAATACATTAAAAAAAAAAATCTCACATTCAAATCATATGAAAATAATACGAGTTATAAAAAAGTGTTACAAGATAATTCTAAATGTCATTTTAGCATATTTTAGCCTATTGGATCTTTAAACAGACTTGAATAACATCTTTCATGAAGTAAATGTCTTTTTGGTAAACTGAAAGGGACAAAAATATTTAAAGGTCAGTTAGCATGGAGAGTTGGTTCTAGTTATTATTATTAAAGATTCAGCTGTATTACCTTTACACAACATTACCCCACAAATCCTTATTAAAATTGCAAGAGCAAACCATGTCTTTCCCTCTCTTTCCCCTCCCTCCTTCCTGCCATGATCCTGAGATCTTTGATTCTGCCTTCTCTTTCTTATGTGTAACAATTTCTCTAGTGAATAGCACTGGATGATCCTCACCCTGCTTCTGCCACACTGCATCCAAAAGAGTCATACGTTATAGCTGCTGTCAATGCTGCCAACTAGAAAAAACCTCTCATTTCTACATTACATTTCAGCCTCCCACGTGTGACATGAGCTACCTTGCAAACAGTTGTTTAATAGTTTTGAGCTGCTAAGGAAATGCTAGTTGCTTCCAATTTTTTATTTCAAGCACAAGTTGCAGCAGTGCATTGTACAGCTGCCAGTGCGTTTAATTGCGAGCAGGCAGTCTTGTCTGTCTGCCCGTCTCACTGCCCGCCCGTCTGTGACCAATTGGTATTAATAGTCTGTGCAATGCAATGATTCAGTTACACGTGAGCACTCTCCATCCCCCGAAACCTTGCCAGGGAAAGACTCTTTGACAGGGTGTGTGCGTCCCTGGGGTCTGGAGGGGTTTGCTGAGGTGTGCTGTGGGCTGGCAGCACGGGGTGGGCAAGGTGAGGGGGCTGTGGCCCTCTGCCATGATGGCTGTGGGGGGCATGGCAGGGACAGGTCCCATTCCCGATGGACAATTCAGATGTAACTGACCTATTTTAATGTGTAGACAAGTTTAGGTAAACAGATGTGAGCTGTGCTGAGTCTGATAGTGCCAGGGGCAGGTGGTGGCCCTTTTCTTCAGTAGTGGAGATGTAGCCTGTGTGCCCAGAAGTGCTGAAGGAAAATTTCCTGGTGTTCAGTGCAGGGAGTGCTTCTTGGTGCTGAATGAGTCAACCAAATGTAATGTGCAGTTGGTAAAAAAATGGCTTTCACGGAGAGACTGCAAAAGCTGACTGGCAGATTTTTTAGCCTAAGAAACCTCAAAAAGATTTCACAGTTTCTATTTTCTTAAAGGCAGAAATGTAATGTTAAGCAAATGGAATGGATTTCTACAAGCTATGGCTTTGATGGGACATACCAGTGTCAGTTCCTAATCTGTTGTTACCTCTAATATGGACAAGAGGATTTGGTGAATAGTGCTCCCATGAGCATGGACTCCAGGGGGAGGTGTTGGTCAAAGCAGAACAACACTTTGCATGTAAACGCTGTCCAGAATCAAGGCAGATCCTTGGATGCAAGTTAATTACCCAAATTATCCTATGGTGCCAGTCAGGAAAAGTACCCACTTGGAGAAGGACCCTGCAGACCTAGCGTGACTGCTTCCATGCAGCATCATCTGGCAGCTGGTCATGGCTTTGGAACAGGGAGCAGGACTGGAAGCTTCCAGGCATCGCTTCTGCTTCAGCAGTTGCTTTGGTTCCCCGAGAGCTGCCTTCGCATATTAGAGCAGTATGGAGGGTCTGGTCTCCTGTAGGTATTAGCTTTTGAGTATTAGATGAGCACAGGTAGAGCCCAGAGCCACAGACAACTATCTGGGCCGTGCAAGGAGTTCAGTGCTCAGGTAGCTAATAATTGCATGTGCTGTCTCTCCAGCCACCCTGCTCTCTCTCTGCTTCTCAGCAGGATCTCCTGCCCAAGCATGTGGTGCCATTAAGGCGTTATGGATTACAGCAAGTAACTGCAGCGCAGGCAGCTGGAAGGCGTGGAGGGCAGCTGTGTTGGAAAGTTGCTCTCCCTCGGTTATTTTTGCACCCTGTTAAGGCTGAGCTTGGAGACCTCCCTTTTCCACTGAGATGGGATGCTCCAGAGTGTCCAGCCCAGTGATGCTACTCTAGCAAACAGTAAAAGCACACAGAAGTGTTCAGCCTCCTGTTTTTCAGAGCCCTCTATCTATGGTTATGCCCTGTCAGAAAATGTGTCTTCCTGTTTGTGCCTTTCAGGGCTGTTTCCAAAGCATCCTCACTTCCTCTCTTTCTTTGTTTCATCTCTGGGTGAAAATCCAAAACCACACGGGCACTTAGGCTCAGAATTCATGTTTCACTACTTCTGGTGTCCTTGGCTCCCTCTAAGCAGAAGGTTTTAAAAGTGCCAGTTTCCCAACTCAATGCTTTCTCCCTCCTTGCGCTGTCTTGCTGATGACCTCGGTGGTCTAAATATGGGCTCACCCCCTCCAGGCACATGGGAGCAGGATGGTGCTCAGCTGTGGAGCTGATGGGAATGTTGCCTTTCCTTTTAGCACAGCTCTCTGTGCTCCCATGACTGAAGCTGCATCTTCTGCAACACTGCTGCAGCCCGGTGCTTGGGCAGTGGGGCCGCTGCTCACCTACAGCTGTGGGACTGCCCAGGGGCCACTTATCTCCAGTCTTCATCAGTGCCTTTGCCCAGCCTCACTGCCCTTAGGCAGGGTCTGCAGGAGGTGCCCTTTTGGAGCTGGCCATGAGGGATGGATAGGGCTGAGGGCTGGGACACCTCCACCTGCCTGGGAGGAGGAGACTGGCTGCTGCACAGCCCCTTTGGGAGGAGGTTTGTGGTGGAGACAGCGTCTCTGAGGCCATGGAGGGCTCCTCTTGCTGGGGAAATGCAGAAAGCTGAAAGATGCTCCATCTGTCCTTTACCCCTCTGATAAATATTCTGCCCTGTGCCCTCTAGATGTAAGGAAGAAAATGCGATTAAAGAGTTGAAATGCTTTTATTTGTGAAATATTAACTTCGTGTAATATGTATTCAAAAGCAGATACTCATTTAAAGGTTATATTTAATATAGCTGTGCTCCAGTTTTTCTTTTTTATTATTATTTTCTTATACATCTTTCCACTTTCTAAGGCAATGCTCCAGTGACTACTGCAATATAATAGCTGCTTTCTCTCTCAGTACACAATTTGACAGCATTTATTCTTTCCTTCAGTGAACATAATTACTTCACATATGGAACCTGTGATAGCCTACAGGCATCTGAGAGAAACCAGAATCATACAATCTGTCCCCTTTGTGAGCTTAATTTACATTCACAAGTGTCATTTTAATAGTGCTGGCAACATGTAGGATAAAAATTACAGGTCAGCTGCAGCATGTCACAGGGAACTGTGCTTAAGTCAATAACATGGTATTATTACATTCTGGATAATTTTACAAGGTAGATCTCACAGGAGGAATTTGACCCCTATTTCTTTAGTTTTCTGCCTTTTCGTTTCCTCCATAAGGTAATTCATTTAGAAATGGATGTTGCAAAGCTGCAAACGCGTCGACAAAGAGGTTAGGCTGTAGTAGGCATATCCAAATCTGAAAGCAACACCTTTCCCTTACCGTATAACTTGTAACAGCACTTGCAATTACCAAGCATCTGGAATATTTAAAAATTCGCACTGTTAATTCTTGAGGGTTTGTTTTCCTAGTCTATATAATCAAAATACTGAGGGGCGCAGCCTTCTGCCTTCTAATCTCATGGAGTTGACAGAAGTTTCAGCTTTCTGCAACTGATTAGTTTTGAGCCAGGTGAAGTAGTCTTGGGCTGGGCATTTTACAGACATTTTGTACAAGAAAAATAGTGAGTGTCACAGCGACGTGCTGTGTACACAGCTATATATAATACCCAGTTTAATTTATATATTTATAACACCTAAAAATAATAGCCGATTTCTCATCCTGGCATCTGTAATATAAATAGAGGTGCAATAAATAACCTAATAGAACAGCAAGTGATTGGTTTTAGTAAAAATTTGGTTTTGGGTAGAGCGCTGAATCCAAATATAAAATCAATCTCAGATACCACTACTGCTTATTTTCTGGTTTTACAAAACCCATCATTTACTGCAGTTTAAGTTTTCAAAGCTTGTGTAGGGGAATACTCAGGGGCTTTTATAGTCAGTCCATAGTACTCTGATGTTCAAAACGTCCATATATGCACTGGCAAGGCAAATACACCCCCAGGTGCCTGCCCCTGCACGTGCACACCCCCACTCATCCTTGCTCTGAATCATGCATTCATTTACTCCCCCTGAAATCTGCATCCCTCTCTTGCTGTGAGCACTTTTACTTGTTTGAGCAGCACAAGGGAAAAAATAGACTTTTTATTTAATGATTCCTTTTCACATTGCCACTAGTGTCAGAGTTTGAGTCTTTTTTTCTTTAAGAAGAAACCAAAACAAACCAAAACAAAAAAGCATTTTGTTCCTGTGAGGACGCTAGAGAGAACATACTTGAATCGTTAATAAAAAGTGTGACAAACCAACAGCAAGGAATTGGAATGACCTCCCTGTATTTTCTTGGTGAGCCTTCTGCTAGAGTACTCTGTCCAGTGAAAGGATGGTGAAAAATTTGAGTAGGTTCAAAAGAACTGAAGGAATGATTTCAGGTCTGGGAAATGTGTGCTTTACAATGAGAGCCATGTCAGTCTATTAACTTGTCAAATACTTGGATACATAAGTATAGCGAAGATGCCTGCTACCTGAAGACTTGTAACATGGCCAAGGATGTGACCAAAATACATACAAAAAGACCGAATCATTGAGATAAAAGCCAGGAAAATTAAAACTTGAGTGAGTAGCACATTTTTGAGAGTGGAGGTAATTAGGCACTGGAAAGGATTCCTGTTGAGACTGATGGATTACCTATCAGAGCTCCACAGCTTTCCAAAGGACGTGTCCCACTCAACTGGGGTCTGACGCTGGAGGTCAATCAGTTCTGTTTCATTGTCTTTGTTTAAATTCATCGAGGCCTTAAACCCTCTGAAACCACACAGCCAACCTCTGAAGCGAGCCTTTACTTGAGAAAATGTCTATTTGGAGCACTGGGAGATTTTTCTGTGTGAGAAAGTGTCTATTAGTTGTGTTCTTCAGAGTCTGGCATAGGAAAGTGTTTGCATCTCAGATACTCTTTACCTTAGCAGGAGGCTCTGGGTTTGTTTTCAACTGATCTACACAACAGCATATATGCAAATATTAATATTTTACGCCCTTGATGACCTATTTTCTAAACTGTTTCATCAATGAAATATTTGAAACATAACAGTTTTGATTCTTGTGATCTTGTATGTTCTTCAGTACAGCTGCAGAAATAGTATCATTTCTATCTCAGGAAACATGCTGGAGTGTCTTGTCTGCATCTCCTCAGCTTCTTTCTTCCCCTCAGCTGACATTAAGTTAAATACTTGCTTGACTAATATTTGCCATATCTGTTTTTTTTTATTTTGGAGAGGAAAAAAGAAAAGAAGAAGAAAAAAGGTTTATAGGAGAGGCTTTGCAGATAGATGCAAGCCAAGTACAAGGCCCTGCCTATGAACGGGTATTGTTTCTGCTTTATAAAAGATTTGGGACGTGGTCCAGTTTTTGGCATGACATCCTTTTCTCACAGGTAGCATGCATTTCTGCTGATAACTTGTGTGACATGAGGCTGAACGTGCAGTAGATGAAATACCTTATCCAGACTAGGGCTGGAGCCTTTCAGCTCTCTGGCTTCTCTCTCTTTCTCCAGGCTTTCTAGAGGTCCTTTCACTGTTGTTTCCTGTTGAGTGGATGTTCATCAGTGGAAAAAACTTACCTTAAGAGCTATTAAGAGGGTTTCATCACCTTAGTTTTGGGGAAAAAAATGTGTTTCACCAGTGCTAGTTTGGAAAAAGTAGTCTTTACTGGCCAGTTTTAGAGAAGTCACTTGGCAAATGGGAGTTCCCGGTGGCTTGTAGTCACAGTGATGGCCTGTGGACATAATGTCTTTGCTTTAGCAAAGTGAAAGAAGGAATTGCTGTGGTGAAATTGCCCAAAATGGACTTTTGCCTGTGTTAAGGAAAAGTTCTGTGCTTGGCTGGGATCGTGGTGCTTGACAGTGCTTGTTTGGTGGCACTTGGGGCTGCCTCTGTGCGCTGCAGGCAGCACCATGTCCCCCTGCAGCCGCTGTCCCCCATGTGTGGTGTTATGATGGAGGCAAGAGCCTGGATTAGTACAGGCAGCTTTTCATATTGTATTTTCTGAGTGATTGATAAAGAAGAAAATCTACAGATTGTATGGGTGTTGTTTTAATTTATCACTTGGAGGATGAGGCTGAACAGATTCTGTGGTTAATATAAATTTTAAAAAGATGATGAAGTGTTTTTTTCTCCCAAGCTGACATACAGTCTTATTACCCGTACTCCTCCCCCTCCTCTGAAAAAAAGCCCCCACCAAGCTCTTGTCTCTGATTTGTTCATAAATACAATATCAAACACCTCCTCTGTGCCTCTGATGTATGTTCAAGTCCGCGTGCGACTGTGCTGATTCATCTGGAGGATGCCCTGCGTGAGAGTGGTTTGGCACAGTATGGTACAGGAGAGGAATCTGATCGTGAGAAAGGCAGAGGCAACAACATAATTATGAAGGATTTTTTTCCTCTCATACTGCTTCTTGTTATTTATTCTTCCCTCCATGTTTCCCTTGGTTATTTCTCTTCCTGAAATGAAAATAACCTGGCAAGAAAACAGTGTTTCCACTCCCATCGCTTTTCAGGCAAGGAGCACCAGGCATGTTTTTTTAACGTGCTAACTGATGGATGATTATTCACCAATATTTTTTGTTGAAGCAAGGAGGCTTGTTAACTGTGGTGACATTTTTAGTGATGCTATGATATCTTTGTGTCATAGTCGCTTGATTTATCAGTGTCTAAAGGATTATTTTGTTGAAAATCTTTCTGTGGATCTTGTATTTAAGGCTGACTTCGTATGCGTATGAGTGTGTGTGTGAATTTGTATGAAAATAAGGGACAGAACTGTTAAGATGCTGCTTCTGTTTTGGGCTTTTGACTCTGTGTTATGAAATAAAAGCTGAATCTCCGTGCTTTAAAATGGCATACTTGAAAAGAGAAATTTTGTAATTGAGAGCAGCTCAGCTGCAGCCTTCCTACAGTTTGCATCTATTGACTCCCTCTCTTCTCCAGATTCCTGACTCACCTTCTCTCATCCACAGACTTCTACAGGACAGTTATTTGCAACACTGCCTCACCCCCACACCCTCCTGCTGCAGACAACGTGCCACACTCACTCGCCCTGACTCGTTCCCCACCACCTGCCACGCACCCCAGCCAGCACCCCGCTAACCAGACACCCCGCTAACCAGACACCCCACTAACCAGACACCCCGCTAACCAGACACCCCACTAACCAGACACCCCACTAACCAGACACCCCGCTCACCAGACACCCCACTCAACAGACACCCCGCC
>NW_010199835.1:7944-13527 GCF_000695765.1 Mesitornis unicolor
CCCCCCACACCACACCCCCCCCTAACCAGACACCCCCCACTAACCAGACACCCCGCTAACCAGACACCCCACTAACCAGACACCTCACTAACCAGACACCCCGCTAACCAGACACCCCCCACTAACCAGACACCCCGCTAACCAGACATCCCACTAACCAGACACCCCCCACTAACCAGACACCCCGCTAACCAGACACCCCACTAACCAGACACCCCGCTAACCAGGCACCTTGTGCCTGGGTCTGCCTGTTTTGATCCTATGCTGAGCCTCTGTCTTTCGCATGCAGCTGCCATGGGTCTTTGAAAGGTTAAAGCCAGCCCCACCGGTGTGGTTTGGAGCAATGGGAATGGGAGTCTGTGGGGTCACACTGGCTCTGAGGGAATGAGAACAAGTGGAGATCCCCTTCTTTTGGAGAGAAAACACGTGGTGAGAAGGGCTAGGTTGCTGAAGGGTTAGGTGTGAGGAGCTCAGGAGAACTGATGTTCTCCAATCTGCCCTCATGCAGTGATGTGAGGGGTGAATGTATGTGCAGCTCTGTGTAACTCGAATGACCGGGAGACTGAAGCAGTAGGTATGGTAATGTAAGTGCTGGGTAGCTACTTGGACATGCAGCAACTACAGTTTACAACAAAAAAATAAAATTCAAAAGAAGTGACCTTGATCATTTTTAAACTCGGTGGAACTGAATGTGCTTCTATTTCCTGGGAAAGACGTTATTGGAAATTCTGTGAAAATGTAAATGTATGAAAGCCAAAGGAGGTAAAGTTTGCTCTTAATTAGGATAGTTAAAAAGAAAAGCAGCGTGGAAATCAAAGGTCAGCCACAGCCAGAGTAGCACAGCTCCTTTACTATAGCAGGAGCAGATTTATTAACAGAGTGACGTGTCCTGTCCCTTATTTCTCCTCCGGTGCCCAGGTTGCTCTGTCTGTGTGAAAAAGCGTGCTCCAGCTTGGGCTGTACAGCCCTTCATACTCAGCATTGCTGGGCCAACCATTGTTGTAAGAGATTTTTCCCCCCTCCAATTTTAATTTGACAAAGGCATGTGGTGCCAGCGGTCTCACAGTGACTCAGAGGTGCAGCTCTCCCAGCATCTCCAGCTCCCACAGAACTCTTTGGGAGATTCTGGCACTTTCCAGCTCTCTGAATCAGTTCCACAGGGTTTGGGGCTTTCTGTAGGAAATCCAGGCCAGAAGGTTAAAGTTACACAGATAGAACAGACAAAGTCCCTTGTTCCAGGTTGGCCCTCAAAATCATATCGACTGTCAAAAAATGGTTTCGTCCTGGGGAGAGAGGTGGGGAGAGGGGAAGGCAGAGCACATTTTAGGGCCACTCGGGAGCCCTTTATATGGGTTGCAGCCATTTAGTCTTCAATAAAACATGAATGCTTACCATAGCAACCACGGCAGCCACCTCTGAGATAGCCAGCGCTTTAATAAAGATGGACGTTTGCTGGAGAAAGTCTAACAAACAAACACATGTAGACCTTTTACGGTGCTGCACAAGAAAACAATCTCGTTTGGAGGAGCAGTCCTGTTTTCCCAGGAAGGTTGTAAGAGTTAATGCAATATGCTGCCAGCTCTCACTGTCTCTGCTGTGCTCGCTCCTGGAAATTGCTATATTGAATATTTGAGTGGTGAGAGACGGGGGACAGTGGCAGTGGGGAGGGAATCCGGCATGGCCCTGCTGCCTGTGCTGCTGGGAGAGCTCAGCCGGGACAGGGTATCTTGAATCCTTTCCTGTCAAAGCTTGTCCCAGGCTCCCCACGTGCACATCGAGTCACTGTTTTCCTGAAGTCTTATGCCTGGCTGGTATTTTCCTGAAATGCACCCTTTCGCTTTAATCCCTGCACAATCTTACAGGAAGACACGAACAGTTTTGTAATGTGTCTTTGCCTTGGGAAGTCCTGGGAATGTTCAACAAAATCTTCCATGGCTCTTTATTCACTTACCCCAGGAGCACGTTGAGATCCCACACAGTAAGCAGGTTTGGATTTGAAATACTACTACATCAACCTCCTGGAAAGAAGATGCTCCAGTTTGTAAAATTTGAGACAAAATGTTCATTGAGGAAGTATAAGATTAGTTACAGATTCATTACAATTGTCAAGTGTTATTAATCTGTAATAAGATTGAATTCTTCACTCAAGAATCATAGCAAAATAACATTATTTTTCAAATAGAATTGATTTAAATTGAAGTAAGACCTTCTAATACCACCATCTGTACAAGTAAATTACTTTCAGAGTAATTAAATATGCATATCTGGGCTGTGTACTGTACTGATGAAACAAGTTTTATGGATGCAATATGCTTATAAATCCCTTAGGTATTAAAGATGAAGAATCCGTGGCATTTTGCATTCATATAACCATGAATAAGAAAAAAAAATAGTTTTTCCTCTTGCGTAATTTTGGGGAATATATTTTTATTAACTTTTCCTGATCAATTAATATTTTTGCCAAATAGCAAATATGATCACCCTATTGATTAGTCTGACATTTCACGAGGACTTAAAGCTCTGTAAGAGATTTCAGTGTTGTGTGTGTCTGAATTTATGGTCGTGACACAGTCGCTCATCTTCTGCAGGTTCCCAGGAAGCAGAGCAGTGCAGGGACACTGAAATCATTATGTTGACTGAGCTCGTTAGTGCCAGACTCGCCCCTCCATGAAACAGCACTGCTCCGCCAATTGGGATTCATGGTCACAGCCCTTCGTGGGATCATCAGGGTTTATAGTCCAGAACAAATACAAATACAGGAAGCAACAATAACAGTATGGTACAGCTGACCTATTATCCCACCTTGCGAGACTTTGTGGTGGGTACCGGAGTAGCGACTGGCTGCATGTTTTCTGATGTGCAGATGAATGGGACGGTCACATAGGAAAGAGAAACCGTGCCTCAAAACATTGCTGTTGCTGTGGTCTTCAGTGACTGAAAACCATCTCTATGTTTACAACACATTGCCTGTGATTTATGTAAAACACCGGTGTGTAGGGGAGCTTTGGGAGCATCTGAACACTGAGGAATCACTTGGTTAAAGAAATACCTGAAGACAATTCTGCAGACCATTTCAGAAGGAGACTGAAATCCCAGCAGCAAATGAGACCATCTTCATGCCACCAAAATGCAAGACCGACCCCAAGCATAAAGACATGGTTGGTACAACCTCTGTGTGCAAGTCAGCCATGCTGTGCTGCACAATGTGACTGATCCTTAGGTGGTTTATGTCAGTGTAACGTGTCTTATGAAACACACAGATTCCCTGTCAGCCTACCTACAGCACCTTCACTATTATCTACCCAGATTTGCCACAGAAGGCCAGCAATGGACATAGGATGAGGGGAGACCTCATTAATGTTTATAAATATATAAAGGGTGAGTGTCACGAGGATGGAGCCAGGCTCTTCTCGGTGACAAACAATGATAGGACAAGGGGTAACGGACACAAACTGGAACACAGGAGGTTCCACTTCAATTGGAGAAGAAACTTCTTCTCAGTGAGGGTGACAGAGCCCTGGCCCAGGCTGCCCAGAGAGGTTGTGGAGTCTCCTTCTCTGCAGACATTCAAAACCCGCCTGGACGCCTTCCTGTGTAACCTCATCTGGGTGTTCCTGCTCCAGCAGGGGGATTGGACTGGATGAGCTTTTGAGGTCCTTTCCAATCCCTAGCGTTCTGTGATTCTGTGATTCTGTGATAGATCAATTCTTCCTATATCCCAAAGGTAAAACAGGACACGGTGACCTGAGATGCAGATAAAGAGGAAATGATGAGGGCTTGAATTCTTTAAAGCCCTGTGACAACATGTGTGAAAGAGCAGATTGTGTCACCCCTTTGGGACCTGCTTATGTGTATTTTAGATCATACTTTGTGATAGATGGAGGTGGAAGTTTATGTTGTCAAGAGAACGACGAGTAGAAATATGTGCCAACTGACAACGCAGAAGATGTTGAAGTTTGAACAACGTAATTTCTGATCTGGTATAAGGTAGTAGTTTGCTGAAAGATTCACTTGCACTTTGTCCAATCATGCATATGTTGACTTTCTCCATAAGCTTTCTTAGTCTTTAGGTCTCTCTTCTTTGAGTGTCCTGATGCCTTTGTCTCTGTTCTGTCCCTGAACCACAGCTCACACCCAGCCTGCAGACTCCAACATCTCCACATGCTCCTTTTCTGGGGGTTCATTTTTCTGGAAGACTAAATACTTTGTTTAGCACATTTTCTTTGCTAAATTAGCACATTTTTCTTTGCAGTCTTGAGGTTTAAAAGAAAACAAAGGCAGGAATTTGGTTGTGGATGTGCTGGGTGCATCCTTGAGAAACGGCCTTTGGCAGGCAGCTGTGTGGGATGGCTCCTAGGAGGGCTGTATATAAAAGACTTTTATAGGACTCCTGAGCAGACCTGATTTTCAGGTCAAGGATTGACTGTAATAGACAATATATACAATAATACTTATTGCTTTCAGGCAGCAAGGTACAGGCTGGAATTTAAGAGACCACCATAGCAACAGCCCTGGGACAGGGAAATATGCAAAAGAAACTCTACATGGTCAAAAAGGAAAAATTGAAATCTGGATCTCTACTCAGCTTCCGAGTGTTTGCATGTCTGGGACCACCTTGCCACGCATAAGTCCAGGTTTATGCTAAAGCATAATCAGATCAGCGTTATTAATGTCATGTAGCACAGTTCCAATAATCTGGAAAGGGACCTTTCAGTGCATTTGGAAATGCCATGGTAGGACAAGGACATTAAAATCCTCTTGTCTTCCTGTGTCACGATGCCTGGTGTTCAGGATGTCTCCAGTTCTTACAGTGGCTGGAGCATTATTTTCCATACCCTTGTTCCCACCATTTAGCTGCCAGGTACTTAGACAAAATTGAGTAAAGAAGCCTTTACCTGAGAACCTTTTTACTGGTTGCCATGCTTTTAAAGCTTTAAAAGCTTTTGCTGAAAAGGTACCTATTTTCTTATCACTTTTTTTTTTCCCTCTCCAGAAAAAGGGCATCATTTGAAGTTCTTTTTTGGCAGCTGTATTTCATCGTGATACGTTATGTCAGGGCACATCAGTCACATGAAGATTTTATGGAAAAAAACATACCCTTTTTAGATGTCCCTCTCTGCAGCCCCCTTCAAAACACAGTGTTTTTTCGCGAAACTCTTCAACTATCAACAGCATTATGATACTTGAAACATCGTGGGTGTAATGGCTTCATCTTACTCAATTATATAAATGCTACTTAAAGAAGGAATATAGAAGTAATGTGGTGAATTTAGTCATTCCAAAAAAAATTGACCATTTTCACCTTTTACTGGTGTTTACTTTTCAGCGCTGGGGAAGGTCTTCTTTTCCTTGTAACCAAGCTAATCCTGTGCTGCTCCTTATTTTACCATAAAATGAGATACATTCTGAATTCAGATGAAAATGAGATACCTTGATGAAAGTGGGCTTCAGGTGTCGCACAGTAAGCATTGTACCTTTCTGTTTGCTCTGATCCTTCAACGCACGTAAGATTTCACCCCCTTCACCTTTGAACAAGATTGCACTAACTTTGATCTTTTCAATTTTGCTCAGCTCCAGGGAAAG
>NW_010199835.1:13558-30909 GCF_000695765.1 Mesitornis unicolor
AACATGTTATCATTTAGACGTTCAGAGGTTCTGTTAAAAAAAATAAGAGGGGGGGGGAGAGAACAAAACCTGAAAGCATGAACTAAAAGCTGTAGATTTTTAACTTGAGCATCAGCTTTTGTAGCTAATGTGCTGTGCTTCAGCATCAAAAGCTGCCTCTGTATGTAGAACAAAACAAAATGTAGATTTTAAAAGCACACAGAATTACTAAAGAGAAATTTTGCTTTATGTAAGCATTTTTCTGCAGTAGTGATGCAGCTATCCTCTCCCAGGTCAAAGCATAAGCTCTGTGTTCGTGCTCGCTTATGGCCTAAGCCTGTTATTTGAGCCTCTGCACTTCTGTGATATTAATTCATGATACTGACAGTTAATCTATTTTTATAACTGTTATTATCTCAGCAAAATAACAAACTAGGTTCTTCATTTTCTCTTCAAGTCTGAGAACACGTAACAGTGGGAGCAAAGTTAAAAGTATGATATTTTTAAGATCTCACACGATTTAGTGGTATTCTTATAATGATTATCACCATGTGCCAGTATGGTAGTTATTTTATTATTATTTTGGTATTATTTTGTTGCTTTTTTTTTGCTTGTTGTTAGTGATTGCTGAAGGTTTACATTTTTGTCCGTTGGTTTCTTTTTTCTTTTTGCCTAGTTCACTCAGACTTGCACAGTTTCATCCCTGCCTTCTCTGCTGAGGCTGCAGCTGCTCAGAGATGCTCATGGTAAGCAGCTCTTTGTGGCCATCCTCTTGCTTTATTTTGAGGTTTGCTTTGTGCAGCAGTGCAAATGGGGACAGTTTCCCCCTTTTAGGCTGTGCTGCTTGTTGAATTTACTTCCATTAACAAGCTGTTGGAAGCAAGTTAATGCCACATTAATTTACTCTAACATCTGACTCTTCCTGCCTATTCTAGGGGTTGCTTGGACAACAGGTCATCTCCTAAATGGTGTCTCATAAAAGGTCTCCCTCGCTCAGAAAAGTGTAACTATGATTATTAATTCAGAAGAATAATTTATGTAACTCTAAAATATTGGCAACAAAAGAAATAAAGGAAAAGATATTGTTGGCGTACTAAGTATGGTTAAAATTATTGAGAGAGCTAATCTATACAGAGATTCTTGAGACTGTTACTTACAGAGACCAAGTAATATGTTGCTTTTCATCAGCTACTTATCCACTCTCCTTTTTCTTCCCATTTTTCTAGTCAGGCAATCCTGGAATCAGGCACCTCAAGTCATGTTTCATCCTCTAAGGTTCCCTGAAAGCATTTATTTACACACTGAAGTTACTGGATGCATGTTCTGACAGAGGTATTTGCCTGCACCCTCCTTCTTAGAAGCCTTTGATCTCTAGTGGACTGAAGCTTCATTGAGACTTTGGTTTGTTACTTTTCCTAACTCCTCTGGGCGTGATTTTTCTAGGCTCATGAAAAAAGTTATTTTAAAAAGTACTTGATTATTCTGGCCTCACCATCACATACCCCTTTTACAGGTGAGCTCCACTTCTAAATAACTTTTACAGAGACCAGAGTTTCGTGGTCATGGGTTGACTAGAACCTTCTCAATCATCTTGGGAGGGTCATGTTGAAGCCATCTGGGCTCTTTGGTCATTGGCAGCTATAGCAGGTTCTCTAACAAAGCACAAGAACAGTGTGTAGTGCCAGTGTAAAATCAAAGTGAGTGCAAATGGCCTAAACCTGAAAGAGCGACTACTCACTGTCAGTTTTGGGGAGAAAATATGACACACTGTAAGAGTTCAGCTTGTTTGTGTTGCCAAGGTATAGGGTACTGCAGTGTGTGGCCGAAAATTATCTGTGAGTGGAACACAGGCTATCACTTGCAAACTTCAGGGCCAAGAAAATCCTCTCATATCTCAGTGTCTGCTGGCTGTGGCTCCAGGCTCTGTCAGTGTGTATAGGAGCAAACTGTCTGTGGTCTCCTTCTCTGGGAAGTTTCCTGCTGGGAAGCACCCCCAGAAGTACCAGTATTCCCAAGGCACTCGAGCAATGAGCAGTGGTGACAAACTCATAGTTTTGTGGGGTTTTGAGGTAGATGTCTCCATCCAGGTTTAACGACATCATTCTACACCACTTAAATGCTATTCATATTTCTTTCCATTGTCCTAATTTTACCAGGAAAAAGTACAAAACCAAATTTCCAGTCTTCAAGACAAACATCACTCATTGCAACACAACACAGAATTTTTAAAGTATTACATTACAGTTTTAATTTTCCTGAGCATATACAAGACAGTATAGTATAATATATAGGACAGTACCTATCTTAAAGGTACTATTATCTAGATGTATTTTTTTAGAGTAGTTGGTAGTTAAAAGCTGTCCTTATTGCACTGAGGAAGTAAAATCCACACTTGTTAGGCTCTTGTTTCATCCTCTTTCCTATAGTCTCACCTTTTTGGCCTTGCTAACTTTCATGTCCATAATGAACTCCATTTAGCTTCCCTGCAGTAGGACCTTGTCTTTGTTAATCACTGACCCAGCGGCATGAAGCTGCATAGGAGAGCAGGTTTTTTTGGGTTTTTTTTCTGGGTTTTCTCTACTTCCTTCAGCAGTTGTAACTTCTAAGAAACTGCAGAACAAACAAGTATAAAAGATCAGGAAGATGGCCTGAAAAAAATAATGTTTAAAAGATGTCTCATTCATTGTACTCAGTTCTCCACTAGCTGCCAGCTACAGACTGACGGCTGAAATCTTAGAAGGAGTTAATGAGATTAGGCCTTTGGTGAGTGGTTTCTCGATGCTGTCTTCTCTTTCAGCGGTGTCAGTCGTCTTTTTTTCTTTTTTCTTCTCTTCAGTAACCACATATAAACTTCTCATGGAGATCAGCTGGGACCTCGTGGCAGAAATCTCATTTAAAACAACTGGAAATGACTTCACCTTGGCCCAAGTCACAGCGTAACAGCCACCTCCTCCTCCTCCAGCCCTGCTGTGAGTCAAAGGCATTTTCTGGGCCATTACTTTCCTGTGCTGAGTGACCTCGAGCCGCTTCCTGTTGCCCCTTCTTTGCTTGGCTCAGCATGTGCATCCCTTGCTCTTTGTAAATACACCTGCATGCTCGCCTTAGCAGCCTTCCCTTTTCTCAACAGCTGGAGGTACTGATCTCTTCCCAGGCATTGAGACTCACATGATTTAGCTTATAGATGCCTATAGTAATTTTCCATGCTCTTGATTGTGGGGATGTTTTTCCACCTTATTAAAAAAAAAGGTTGATATGTCAGATATGTGGTACTGGTGTATTTCTGAGGACTAACTCCCTTCTGCAGAGCAAGGGAAAATCGGGTAAAAAAGTAGAGTAGTAACATTTCATACTTGATTTGCTGGGACACAAATGACTACTGGGTTTGTGAAGTGAGGGAGTCAGCCCAGAATGGCTCACAGCACAAACACAGTGCAGTCAGGAGAGCCCAACTTGGGTGGTGTGCCTCCCTGCTCACTGGGACAGCTGAAATACTAATAGACCTTGCGGTCTGCTTCAGGCCAAGTAGAGGTCATCAGACTGCTGGAAACCATTAGTCCTTTCCATGGAAGCTTTGTGAGGTTCCCTAGGGTCCTGCAGGGATGACCAGTGTGTTTGGTTACATGGAGTATCTCTGCTGGGAAACAGAGCTGGTGGATTGGTGGGAGAGAGGTGTGGTGTCAGACGGGTGGTAAGGCACTGGGATGCCTCCCAGGACACAGTCACCACCCTTTGCTTTTCCTTTTTCATATTAAACACCATGGAAATACTCCTGTGAAGCAAAGCTGCTTACTCTCTGCAACTGACCATTGCCCTGATCGTCAATCTCCGCCTAAAAGCCTGCATCAGCCTTTCCTGGCGCTGAGCACAAGGTTAGATTTGAGCACAAGCTGAAAATATCGGGGTGTAAGACAGGGAGGATGCAACACAGAGCGCTGTGCCATTTCCAGCCAATGTGGTGAACCCGGTTCATACATCCAGCAAGGTAGCCTAGTGTGCACACAACTTAAAAGCATGTCCTGCTAAAATATAAGGGGCTATTTGTGTGTATAAATGCATGTGCATGTTAAAGTGCTCTGCTGGGTGGGAGCCAGGACTTTAGCAGTGTGCGGGCTGAGCCCTCCCAGATGTCTCCAAAGATAATATGAAAAGAAAACGACAGTCAGTCCCAGTTACGTGCAACACAATCCAGCTTTGAAAAGGTTACTTTTGATAATTATGTATTTTGTGTACTGTGGCAAGATGTGAATTATAAACCCACTAACAATAATGTAGTTCAGGCAGGGTAGCCTTGAAATTGGACCCCTAGCAGAGAGGTTGAGCCGTATAATGATAGTACAGTACCATTTGTTTCAACACATTTAGCACTTCAGAATGGGGTTTTTTTTGTTGAACACCAGATGTTCGAGTGACCCGAGTGCTGACTTTAAAAGAAGACACAATGGAATGGTGTGTCAAGGTCAACAGCACAAATTAATCTGTATTATCGTGCTGTCATATTATACTGTGTGCCCCACATGAGCAAGATCTATGGCTAGTGCTTTCCTTACATGCAACTGTATGGTGTGTATCAGTATCGAGATTTTGAGCTTCCCAGACCCTCAGATCCCCTGAAAGAAATCTGATTCTTGCTTTGATAGTTTAAATTGTAAATGTAACATCCCTTCAGAGGGTGAGGGATGTGTGGGAATGTGACCAGAGACGCACGCAGCAACACAGTAAAAGTCTGTCTGTTAATTGTAAATTCTGCATTTAAGGACTTGAGAAAAAAATAATCTGGGTAGCTTGGTTGTCTGAATATTTCTCTTGACTTAAAAATGTTACAGGGCAGAAATGAATTATCATTCACAAACATTTGAAGTAATAGTTTAACTGGAATAGATGCTTTTGTCTCCATGAGTTCTCCGTGAGGCTCTTCCCTGCCCTGTGACTTCTAAGCTATTGCTGCAAGATGGCAGGATGTCAATGCCCCCAAAATTGAACCTGTGATTTGTTTTTCTTTGATTTATGGGCTTGTAGTCAATAAACTTTATAAAGGAAAGTATCAGACTGAGCAATCAATCAAGGATAAGCAGATTCTTGTCCTTTAAAAGCATTTCACCCCAGTAAGCAAGGGCCTCATTCATCTTTTGCAGCCGCTCTTGCAGCTTTCAGCTGAGGAAGGACTCAGTGCTGACTCCAGCCTCGTCTGCTCAAAAGTCCCCTCATCTTGCATCTGAGCTGAGATTTTTAAAATTCATTGCAGCAGTACGCTTCCCTTCCGTATTGTTTGCTATCTCTAAAAGGGCAGATTGGTTGCATGTGGTTACTAAAGGTAAATCTCCTTGTGGTGTAGAGGGGAAAAGGCTTCTGTTTTAAACCACCAGAAGCATGTACTGTTGTTTTGCAGAAACAGTATTCATTTTCTTTGTTATTTTACAAAACAAAACATAAAGAAGGGCTCCCAATTGTTCTTTTAGTAGTATCTGAATTACCCTTTGAGTAAGGCAAATGTTATGCTGCATGTTTTGCTTCTCTGAAGCACAGATGGCGTGCATATGCAGATTGGTGATTTTCTAATCAATACAGTGACACTTGGGAATATATGTAAGTATTGTAATAATGCATTAGTCAGGAGTGATGTTGTAACACACTGAGATCATACACATAAATCTAAGACACCATGTCTAGACACCCCAGGGAAGATGGCATGCCATGGGTTAGAGCAAGCATTAAGGAAGTGCAATATTTCAAATATGATGGGAAAATAATGCAATTTGCAGACTTTAAGAAAACCATTGGGGAATTAATTTCACTAAGGGTACACTCTCTCCCAAAACATCCACGTTCCTACATTTGCTTCGCGGATAATCAGAAAGCGAGACACTTTACCTGCTATCTCAGGCATAAACACAGTACGGTATCTGTGAATTGTGCTGTATCTTTAATGTGCTGAATATGAAAATAATCCCTTTATAGGTAGTGCTTTAGTAGTATAAAACTGCATTATGCAAACAATGCACAGACAGCATAAACCTTGGAGATTCAGAATTTGAAGAGCTTATAAATTAATCTCATAAGTGTTGATTTGAGCATGCTCAGGGAGTGCGCTCAGCTGTAAAACTTGACCAACCTAACCTTCTCAGTTTTAATTATTAGCTTTTTGATGATCAAATATTAAATGAAGATCTGCGATTTATGACTCTTTTGCATGTATAAGTTTCCTTTCTCTGATTTTTTTTTTTAAAAGGATCTTTTCTGCCTGCGGCTGCTTTTGGTTATTTTGTTGTCTCTGTATAGCTCTTGGCATATAATTTTAATCAGCCAACCTCCTTTTACATTTTTGCCAGCTGATAACTTCTCACAAGCAAGGAACTTGCAGTACCATGCCAGGAATGTTGTGATAAAAATGTCAATTTAAACCTGGCCAAGGATGACAATCGTAACTATTTCTAAGTGAGAAACTTGAGCAGAATACATAACACAATAGTACTTGTCTGCTTTCTGCCAGTGCAATACGTGCTGGAACTCAAGAGGTTCCTGGAGCGATAACCCTCGCAGCCTAAACCTCACTTCTAAATGTTGGCTGCATTGGTAGCTCCATCAGCCTCATCATCTCTTGTCATCTGAAAGGTTGAGAGTAGAAAATCTTTAATGCAACTGAACATTTTCAGTTAAAATATAATCAAGTCAAATGCTAGCTGTAATCAATCCTATTAATTCTGCAGCTACAGAGATTAGTGAATGAGGGAGCTCAGGTGTTGCAAATAGTGGCAATAGTTTGTATCCTGACTAGCTGAAACCTGTTTTGGAAAACGAGAGGCGCATATTTTAGCATGGAGTAAAACCAAATATTTCAGTATTTTTCTCCTCTCCTCTTGCCACTCTGTTCCTCTGCTTTACAAAGACCCTGACCCAGAATCCTGTGTTTGGTCAATAATCTAATGTGAAGATACTTGGAAACCAAAACCTGAAATGTGACGGGTTGAGACATAAGTGATATTTTAAAATGCAGAGGAGATTCTTGGGAAAGGTGGATTGTCAGAGCCGGGCCCACGGCGTGGTAGCCGTGCTGCAAAGCCTCTCCGCACATAGACCTGTACGTAGCCCACCTCCTCCTTCAGAAGGCTGTAAAACACCACTTGCACTTCAGCTCTTCCAATTTCAAAGTTAGGTTTCATCTTCTAGGACCTCCAGGAAATCTGAATGGGCCTCAGGGCTTGTGCAAGGGTAGAGATATCGCTGCAAAATAATAATAAGGAACAGCTTTCATGAATCTCCATGGAGATTTCCTCCCTCTGAGCATCTTCCAAGGCCTTTGCCACAGTCAGGGCAGAATTTCTCTGTTATTAGACTGATATTCCTATTGTCCTCTGCCTCTTACCATCTAGCTGGTGCTGTCCAACTATTATTATTACTCTTTATTGTATATTCATTTGCACAGTCCTCATTATAACTGTGGAGTGTCAGTACATTAACAATAGTACTTTAACCTTATTTTTGCCCTTAAGAAATGTTTTCTAGTCTCCCTCTTTCCTCCACTTTCCTTTACTCTTGATTTTTGTTGAATTTCTGCTGTGTTTCTACTGATGTAATCCATGTTGATTACTGTCATCCTTCATATTATGGTCCAAAGTCCACCTGCTTTAATCAGTATCACATTAAAATGCACTGATGTTTTAATTTGGAGATGGTTTTGCTAATATCAGTTCTTGTAAAGGAAATGCATCACAGTCAGGTTCAATAATCATAATCCTCACCATTTATTAGAACAGACACCAAATCTTGGATTCTTTTCTGTGGAACCTACTGTAGTTTAATTTTAGCATTTCCTCCCTGTTTGATGGATCTTTGCTGTATCTCTTGGTACGCATGGAGAGCTTCCATCTAGCAGCTCTGGGTCATATCCATTCCCGTTTATAACTCCTGGCTGCGTCCCACCACATCTGCCCTTCAGATTATTTTAGTCGGGGGGGGGGGGTTAGTAGATCAAGAGAGGTTCTCCTTCCCCTCTACTCTGCCCTGATGAGACCGCATTTGGAATATTTTGTTCAGTTCTGGCCCCTCAGCTCCAGAAGGACAGGAACTGCTTGAAAGAGTCCAGCAGGGCCACAAAGATGATGGAGGGAGTGGAGCATCTCCTGCTGAGGAGCGGCTGAGGGAGCTGGGGCTCTTGAGCTTGGAGCAGAGGAGACTGAGGGCTGCCCTCATTCCTGGGGATCCATTGGGAAAGGGCAGTGTCAGGAGGAAGGAGCCAGGCTCTGCTCTGGGATGGCCAATGCCAGGACAAGGGGCAATGGTCCCAAGCTGGAGCACAGGAGGTTCAGTCTGAACATGAGGCCAAACTTTGTGAGTGTGAGGGTTATGGAGCATGGCCCAGGCTGCCCAGAGAGGTTGTGGAGTCTCCTTGTGTGGAGACACCCAAAGCCCTGGCCGTGTTCCTGTGTGACTGCTCTGGTGATCCTGCTCTGGCAGGGGTTGCACTGGGGGAGCTTTCCAGGTCCCTTCCAACTCCTCATATTCTGTGATTCGGTGATTCAGCAGCACACTTGCACTCCTGCTCCTCCTCATGGAGATCCGCAGCAGAGAGTGAGGAAGCTGGGCTGAGCTTCTCTTCTAGTTACATATCCATGAGTGTTTTGGATCAAAACATCCTATAGACATACAGTTCTTTTGCTGTGAAGGTGTAAGCGATGGCACTGACATTAGACCGGGCTCAGCAGAGCGTCACCCAGGTTGTGATGGAGATGGGAGGCCCTTGGTGCCTCCCTGCTGCAGCCCCTCTGCCCAAGGAGCACGCAGCCTTCACTGGGCTGTCAGAGACGATCGTTAAAGCTGGTCATAAAGAACAACTTGCCATCCTGCAGGAATATCAGACGTTAGAGCACTTTAACCTTGCCTGACCTTTCACTATGCTCTTCGACTAATTAGATGAATGGGAGATTTATCGGTGTTTCTCGACCTAGATCTTTTACATGACAGTTCTGTGTATCTGAACAGCCTAATGCCTTACATTTTGTAAATCAATATAGCTTTATTTATTTTTAAAAAGCTAGAAATGTTTTTTTTTAGGCCTACTATCACATCTTATAAATACTATTGATTTTGTTTAGCCTGAAAAACTATTTAATTCTGAATTGGCTCACCTTGTTAGTCAAATACAGTTCTTGGGTAAGTCCAGGCACGATTCTCATGCATCACACTACATTTATCCCCTGTGGTATTTGCAAATCTGATGTCAGTAAGTTGAGAATGGGGTCTCCTGTGCAAAAAACCACATCTAAATATTCACTATATGGAAGTTTTTCAGACTCTGGGATTTAACTGAGAAACACAAGAAAGCAGTTATAGCAGATTGCACAGCCTCATGTTACCTCAGATAATGCAGTTGTTATGGGAAAGAGATGGGAATGTGCAATGTTAGGCATATAACAGTTAAATAGTGTTATATGAATTGCACTGGCTAGGCTAAAAAGAAAAAGTTAAAAATTGATTTTATATTTACATCTTGAATATACACTTTTCCTGGTCATCATTTTCCTTCCATCCTTCCGTTGCTGGAAGTACGAGGACTCTGATTGCCATTTGTGATATTCTGAAACGAAGATTTTTAAGACAAGATAACAAAACAGTAATATTCAAGGTTAGGATCATTGCTCCATCTGTTGCCTGCTGTGTTTGACACAGTATTATAGTGCATGTATGACTCGAAAGGACCAGTACAGCGATGTTCCTTGCAGGTGCTTCAGACACTTCTATAGGCTATTTTTGCACATAACTTCTACAACCTGTTGGTGTTTCCTGGTGTGTTCCAGACTTCTCTACCAGTATTCTCTGTTTTCATTCTCAACACAAGTGCTATGTCCGTAATGCAATTTTCAAAACCAAGTCCAATGAGACAGAATTTTAAAAAACGTTTCTCATTATCCAAATCTATGATAAGATTCTCATACGTTCCTTTGGATTGTATGGTAACTAAATACTCATTTAATCTGTTTACATATAAGACACAAAATCCTGATTTGATTATCCTCTCACAGAAATTGTTTGATGCTTTAGGTACTAAATAGATTATCTGAAGATTGGCTCTCTGTAAGTGCAGAATCAACTCATATACAAATTCAGGTCTGATAGTAAATTTCAAGGCTCATTTTTTATGTTGGCCTTATACAAATGCCACTGAGAAAATGATTGTTATGTTTCTTTGTTGATCTTTTAGGATGTTTGTGTATTAATACTTGCAAATAGTTTTTTAATTTTTAGTGTTATTTGCCTTTCTCTGTGAAAACAAAATATCAGATTGCTCAATTACATTTTATGAGGAAGAAAGTAGGAATTACAAGCTGGTCAGTCTGTGACTTTTTAAGAAAACAACACAGAGAATCTAAACAACTTGAATTCCTAGTTCCAGAAATTAATGTATAATACTGTTTTCCTAGAATACAGCATCATCTCATGGCTTTAAAAATTACTTTGTGAAAAGAATATATGCCTATTTTGTATAGAACTAAACAGAAAGTATCCATTTCTTCTTGTTGAGGGGTTGCCCATAGAATCTGTGATAGGTGTCTAAACGCGGAGGTAAGTAATAAGCAGGTATTGACTTGTATTGAGATCAGTATCGAGATTTGTTGACCCAAAGAGGTTACAATTGACTGAAGAGTGGGGCAGTAAATCTTGTTATTGAACAAAAACCAGAAGTCAATAGATGTATTATTATAAACATTTTTCTTTTGGAAGAGATAATAAGGGTGGAGTGGTTTAAGACTTTAGATTTATATGGACATGATAGCATACAGCTTCTACTATTTAGTCAAAGGATAGAGAATGCCTGAGGGGTTTTTATTGTTGTTTTGTTTGTTTTTTTAAAAAAAAATTATTTGTTTTTAATACAGCTTCACCAATGATGCCAAAGCAGTAAAACCTGCATCAACTTTCACATCATAAACCCTTATACTCATTGTTTTATAACTCGGCAATAAAGATTATTTTCAGATTGAAATTTGGCCTGCAAGCTCTTTGTCTAAGAATAATTTTTCCCCCAGAAGGGTGAAAGGAATAAAGAAGATCTATTGAACTATTTATTGAATTTCAGAGGAGCACAAAAAAGATGTGCTGTGATTTTTATATAATTCCAGATTTAGATTGTATTCTTTATTGAATATTATTTTCTACATAAAGCAAGGATTTACTTGATTATAAAGGAGGAGACTGCAAATGTTCTTTCAGTGCTTTCAAAAACTTGCTAATATTAATTCATGCCTTGTATTGTAAACAAGTATCTTTATGATTCTTCTATTTCAGTCCATTCCATTTTGTTCTGGTCAGTGCATTGTATTTTAGGCTATTGCTTGGAAAAATGAGGAGGAGACAGAGCACAGAAGAAAACAGAAATCCAGCCAGCTGAAGATATTAAGCTTATTAATTAAAATCACATACACACACACTCTCACATCGTGAGAGTGATTGTGGAAAAATAAATGTTGATTTATTATTTTATAACATTTCTATCTGCTAGTATCTTGGCTGCCAGTAGAAATGATCCTCCCATACCTCCAAAGTTCTCTAACAAAAATAATTTGTTGTTTTCCAACGCAGAAACCATCTGGCTCCTGCCTTCCTTCACAAGACCCTCTTACATTGCTTCAGGATTCAGGAGCTTGTACTAATTTAGGACACTCGCTGCATCTCTTTAGCAGCACAGGCTACGACAAATGCATCAGACACATTCTCTGCTCTTTGCACTGGCTTGCTGTGAAATTTTAAAACAAACACCAGCTTGCAGTCCTTATCTTGGTGGCCTGGTGGCCGTGCAGACGAAGGCTGCTCCAAGCTCGGCGGCGGATCCCGTGCCTGCAGCACGTTGCCTGTTCAGGGCCAGGCACGGCTCCATGACAACATGGTGCTGTTTGTGTTTGGGGTCACGAAGCTCCCTTCTGCAGAAGGCATGGAGAAATAATCACCCCGGCCAAAACTGAGGCCCAGGCTCTGCTCTGCTTCCTTGCGAGGTGCTCCCTGGTGGGTGTCGCTCTGATTCATTGTATCCTGCACTTCCACATGGATGGTGTTGCTTGCAATGGGATCCAAGGCTGTGAATTACTCCACCGTTGCCTGTGGCCAGGACGTTTTCCCTGCCGTGCTTTTCCTTATCTCTTCTGCAGCACTGTGGGATGGCATAGGACTAAGCTGAAGTTTCTTCTTTGTTATCCTGGTGAGTGATGCCTTTGACCGCCTTGGAGAAGTTCTCTTTCTGACTCTGCATAAGCTCAAACAAGTGTCATCATGGAAATTACCTATTCTGGTCAGACTTCAGCGTCTTGAGAGAGACTTTGGGAATTGTATCTCCCACAAGAGCAATATTGCCAAATTCACAGCAAAAAATGGCTTATACTGAATTCAATACTATGTCCTCTCTCTATTTATGCATGTTCTGTTCTGGAAACACATAGGAGGGAAGGGTAATTGTCTCATCCCCAGTTTTGCCCCATAGGAAATGCGTATGCACTTGAACTGACTTTTTTTCTCTTATGAAAATGGTATGACCTGGAGGCCTCTGCTATTCACAAGGCTGAACAGTGTTTAAGGTCCTTTGACTGTTGTCCTTAAAACAGAAAAGAGTGAAAATGCAGAAAAAACCCATTTTGCAATCATGAAAAATGTCATAGCTACTTTTTTCTCTGTAATACAGAGTGATCATTGGTACTCGTGTATGAACAGTGCAGCTGGCTGGGGATGCTGGTGTTGGCAGACATTGCAGTGGCCTTCCATAAATAAATGAGAAGCTCAGATTGTACTCTTAGCCAGTATGGACAAGCAGATTAGGACACATTTCCTTATTTATCAGTAATTATATAAATTACTCTATTTGAGTTTGGACAGAGAAGGTTGCTCTGAAGAAGTTTGGCTTAGAGTATCTCGGCCTCCAACCATAATCAACCAAATTAATGGAATGTCCCACTCTGTCTGATACTTTCCATTCCCTTCAATATAATGTGCTTCAAGATTGTCTGCTGTATAATGTGTAGAAGAATAATTTATTTTCCAAAGTAAGCATGCTCCCTGGGAGCACTCTAGGTTTTCAGAAACTGCAGCATCCAACCGTATTTTGCCCACCTTATTGCAGTTTCTGTCTGTTGACTCTGATGAGTTAAAATCAGTTGCTATTTCCAAGCCATTATAAAGGCTTTTGACGAAAATCTTCTGTAGCTACAAAGTACCCATAGATTTATTCAAACCTACTGAAACTTCATTCATTTCTGCTCACAAGACAGTTTCCAGCCTTCCTCTATGGATATGCATGCTGTTTAATGGCACATGAATTAGCATGTCTACTTGTTGGTACCGATGTGGTAATGGTGGCAGTTATTGACACAGATCATTAGAATGAAATAAAGGCTCTCCACTAAGTTAATGGTGAAAAACATCTGAATTTAGTAGAAGCAGGTCTGACGATATCAAAATGAACCTTTAATGTATTAAGCTTCAGCATTGTTAAGTTCTGGGTTGTGGCTTCTTGATGAGGGAGATTTTTTTTTAAATTCTGTTTCTGTGTATTTTTGTTTTAGAAAACAACCTGGTTTTTGCTCTATGAGCTGCCTAAATGACTTTATGTCCTCTGGTCTCCATTTAAAATGTGCTTATAGCATGCTGGATTTGTGAAGTAGAAGGGAAAATCTACTTACGATGACATCCTTTTTCTGCAGCTCAGGCAGGCCGACTCTGCTCCTTCTGCATGAGATATACCTTCTTGAATAGCATAGGATTTAAGCACAGTATTAACACATAACACAGAAATATTTATTGAACTGATTAACACTGGGCTGAATGTCCCATCTGAACATGACAGCTTCTTTTCTAGTTTGAAAATAGTGCTTCTGTACTCATTTCCCCATGGGTACAACTTTACCTACTTTGGTCATAATGAGCTATTTTTTATTAACAATACAAGGTAGTATGGTATCAGAGCAGTGCCATGCTGATACATAACTTGGCTTTTGGAAGAAATACGCTAGGCTGGTTTATATGGAGTTTATTAGTGCTCGCAAAGACAGCCAGATCATGATAGTTTTGATCAGAATTTCCTCTTCCTGGTTTTCCACTGCTCAAAAATGACTGTGCTTAAGCTAGAGATGTGCTGCTCTCACCATTGCTTGTCAGAGTGGGATTAGTAGTAGAATAATGTCAAGACAGACAAATTTACTCCAGCAAAGTAACTGACTCCTTTAAAAAGAGATGGGCATAGTGGGTTGTGTGGGTGAAAATCTTTCCAGCATCACACGGCCTGTAAGCCCAAAGGACGTTTTTATTATAGTCAGTGGGGGATGTTTGAAAAACGAGAAGCTGAAGAGCAAAAATGTGATTCTAGCTGCTTCTTGATCCTGTTGGGGGAGGCCGTGCTTTGATTTCCTTCAGGAAAGCACAGCGCACACCTGTGATATTATATAAAACATGACATAATTATGAGAATAACACCCTGAATTTCCTCCCTCCAGCTCTGGCCCAGCCCACCCCTAATGAAGCAGCAAGCCTGTGGTGACTTTCATTCAGATCTGCCTCTGTGGCGTGGCTTGCAACTCTATACTTGTTGCCCTTGGCACACATTTTCTGGCATCGCCCTTGGTGTTTTGGGGAGAAAGACTAATAACGTTCCCTTCAAACAAGTTCAGTAGTCAGGCCAGATTGTTGCCTTTGCTTTCCTCCCACACTCACAGCCCTATTGTATTTAATGGCACAGTTCAGGGCTTTTCTCTCTCTGCTCCTTGTCACTCAGCGGTATTTAAAAGAGGATTTAAAACGGCTATTTTTTGTGCTTAATCCTTGATCCCTTCTGCCCCCCGCCCAAGCTTGCTTATTCACTGAAAATAGCAACCTAAGTCTACATTTTACAGCTCTAGTTTATAGTAATTTTGTCTTATGCCTTTGGAGTATAAATAATTGTTCAATTCAGACATTCAAAATTAAAGTGAAGTTGCCAGTGGAAACGGGTGACTCATTATACAATGAGTGAGGACAAATAAAAAGGTGCCTGCATATAATAATCAGAAGATATTGACTTTTGTTGAGGTCAGGATCACAATTTATTAACCCAAGAGATAAATATTGACTGAAACTTTGGGCAGCTTTTTTTTTTTCCTTTACTTATAGCTCAGAGAAGACAGTAGAGGATTTACTAAATAACTCCATCTGCCTGCACAGTGAGATGGAGACTTTTGCATTTTCCCTGCAGTTTTATGGTCCTCTTTTGTTCTGACTCTCCCAAGAGCAAAATGATTTATAGCGTATTTTAGAGGAATATTTAAAATCTTGCTAGTTGCTGTTTCTTTGTTATTGATTCTGCTGTTGACAAGCCAGATCCCTTCTCCTGAAACAGGTTTTGCTTCTGAGGGCTTCTTTGGATGATCCCAGCCCCAGCTGAGCTGTCTGCATTTTGTCTCCTGTCCTGGCCATCTCCCTTCCTGATGTCTCAGAGCCCATTTTTGGTTTGGTCTAAAATCACCAGGGTGTTGCAGCAGAAAGATGCTCTTGGGAGCAGTGACTCCTTGTGCCACTGACATCCTGTTCACTCTCCAGAAAGGGCTTTTCAATTGAATTATTTGCCAGCTGCAGAGAGCCTCGTTTGGCAAAAATGAGCACCCCAAAACGGCTATTCTGCTATGCCACTTGGAAAACCAGGCTTTGCCAGGTTTCCTCCATCCTTGACTGCTCCATCCTTCCAAGGGGCTGCAATGTGGTCTTCCTCCTCAGACACTGGTAACTGTGCAGTTGATACATGGTGTTCAGATCCTTAGTACAACTTCCCGGTGCTCTTCTAAGACAGTTTGTGCTAAAAGATGCATTTCGGATTCCTGAGGCATTTATGACCTTATTCTGAGCAGAGCACTTGCCTGCTTTAAATGCAGCCACATTTTTGCTCGTGTTTACCTGTTGGTTTTGTTGTTACTAGTAGTTTATGGGATGACAGTAATGTGGTTGACGCTTTGCAGGAGAGATCGGTCCCTGCCTCAGGAGCTGTGTGGCTGCAGGACTTGGGCAGAGCTGCCCGAGGACCGGGGCTGCCAGCTGCCACCTCCCTGCCACCACAGCCCTGAAAAGCTTGTGGTCCATGAGCCTGCTGCCTTCCATGCCAAGGGAGAGGGTGCAGTGAGATTCAGCGTGGCTTTCTGCTCTTACAGGCTGATTTCTATACTTGTTTCTCTTCTGTCCTCCCTTTCCTCTCCCTCTTTCTCTTTTCCCAGTCTTGCATTTTGCCAGGTAACCTGCTGCATCTTTCTTGATGTCCTCGCTGCCCGCTGGCTTGTGTCTTTGGTCCCACATCCTCCTCAGAGGAAGGCTTTTTGTTGTTCAGAGTTTGATTTCTATGAGGCAACGCCAGACAGGACTGGGTTTCTATACATTTTTAAACATAACAAAAGAACTCCAGTGAGTTTTTAGCAGATGAGGGCTGCTTAGTGAGAATTGGAAACGTGCTTTGAAAGCAATTTCTGAATTTGCTGAAAAAAATCCATCTGTGAATAAGGACCTGCAAAGTATTAGTATCAAATAGTTGCATACGTGAACAAAGTCTTAAATCAAACTTTTTTATCTGTGGATTTCTGAGGAAGCTTTTGATGGAGGTGCGGACACCTGCATAATAAACATAAGCCTACTGAAAATAAGTTTTTCCTTGTTACTGCTGCAGAGCCCTCAGGATGAATCCACAGATCCCTGGGCCTCCGTGGAGCCTAGGCTGGAAACCACAGCCACCAAGCAGTTTAATGCCTTGTGAGGTCTAGGAGGATCTTGCCTGCTGAAGCCCACATTATGGCTTCGCTGAGCCGAGGAACCTGCCCCAAACGGTGACCCAGGTAGATTTAAACATTGCTTTAATCACTCTGTGGAGTTAGAGCCCAAAGTGCAGCTGTTGCAGCTCAGAGACTCTTAAGTCTGTTCTGTGCTGATGGTGTCTGGTGTAGCGCAGCCTGCGTGACCTGATCCAGAGACACCATTACCTCTGCAGATGAGGCCCATAAAACACTTTTGGGCTCAGACCGAAGTGAAAGGGCCAGAGGAAATGAGTTTAAAAGCCTGAGCACATCTCCCTGTGGACATAAGAGTCCACATCACAAAATTTATATACATAATTTGAAATAATTGGCAACTTTAGGAAGCAAAGCATAGAGCAAAGTGGAACTACTTTAGCTGGTTATTTACGACCACCTTTTGTCTCAGATGCTTCTGTAAGGAAAATCTTGCCCATTCGGTAGTTCAGATCATTAATGCCAAAGCTAAAATACTCTGTTCTCTGTTCGAAATGAGAATCACACATTCACTCTCTATTTAACAAGCACATTTGCTGTATTTTTAAATTTAAATTATTTGTCTCCCTTTATTTCCCAATGCTCGGATGAAGACTCTTT
>NW_010199835.1:30940-34698 GCF_000695765.1 Mesitornis unicolor
TCTGCTACCTCTAAGTTGCCCTCTAAGTATTTTGCACGAAAGGTCATGGTCTCACAATACTGACTCCTTGCAGAGTTCAATCGGCTCTCTTTTGTAGGATAAAGCCATTCCCCATCTCCGCGGCCAGGGAGGTCCCCTGGCAGCAAAACAAATGTGGTTAGTTATGTGTGGCATGAACCTCAGCTGCACTGGGAGCTGAGCTCCGGATAACATGTAATGGTAATGTATCTAGAATTACAAGGCTAACCCATCAGCCCCTCTCAAGAAATTTAGCTATGAAATGTTTCATTTTGCCTAGGGAACGTCTATTTGGGTCTATCATCTAGTTCCCAGCAAGGACCAGCACTCCCCGCTCCCCTGTTCCTTAGCAGGATGAATGGCATACGAAGAGGTCAAAGAGACTACCAGTGTCATTCCATAAATCAGTGGTTCAGCCAGACGAGAGCCCAAAAGGCTCCTGCTCATCTGGTGTAAACTGACTCATTCTGCTGCTGTCAACAGAGATCTGACAGCAGCAGATTTGCCCCAAGAGTTTCTGAATTCCCACTTTGGATTTATCTAACTGGTGTTTCAGATATCACGTTCTCTGCTGTCAATGGGGAGATTTTATTAATATCCTCCTAATAAATATTTTTCAACCACAGCTTCATAGGATATCCACACTTGCCCCCTGCCTACAAATATTATATTATGTATATGTGATTATAAAAATACCAGCAGTCAATTTAGTTTAATTTAAATTTAGATTTTGCCCTAAACAAATACGGATGTGCCCTGTATATTTTTACTGCCAGATCATGATTTACTAACTCCATTTTGGGGGTTAAAGAGAGCATGACCTTGCTCCATATTAATATTTAAAGATTACCTTGCACATGAAATCAGATGCTGACACAAGTCTCACAGGACTAAGAGGTTTTTAATCTTTTGAAGAAGCAGTGCCATACTGAAATATGTATTAGTACGTTCAAAACAGAGCATGTAACAAATGTCCCACTAGCAGGCATCAGAGACTGCAAATTTCATTCAGTGCAATCTGGTCCACAAATATCAACTTTTTTTTCTAGAAGGGAAATTGCAGTGCCACAAAGGCCGATGCTCGACATCATAGCAAAGGCCAGCGGCAGCATCTCAGACACTGCGGTAAAACCAGTTTGCCATCCTGTCCTAAACACAGGAGCCATTTAGTGCCCTTTTCAAAGCTATATATAGGTTTTAGTCTTTCAAAAAAGGTGAAGGTTTACTTACATTTCTGTACAAATGTAATTTAGAACCATTTAGGAACCACGTGATTTTTGTTTTTACAACTGCACGAGCCTAAAATATGAAAATCTCCTGAATTTCTTTTAATACAGTTAGGTAAAAAGAAAGGCAGAGTTGCTTAAATAGAAAACAGAAACAGCCGATGTTTAACATAAATGACTAATTTTAAGACTTTTTTTTTAGAACATAATTCATTTCTTAAAAAAAAAAAAATCAAGCTTAGCCTATGAACATTTTTAACTCATTTCTTTCCACTACACCTAAGCTTCAAACAAAAGTAGGAGCTGGCTAGCTGTAGAAGAGACGAAATAATTTCTCATCACATTTTGGATATACTCAGTTTGCACGATATTGCCATAGATGAGGCCTCTGATTATGATGGTTCCCGTGTTTTGATAGCATCGGGGAGGTTTTACAGGACTTGAAGACAGTGACAGAATGATGACAGTCTCCTGTGGGGTAGAGGGCAGAGAGGGCAGCCCACCACTCCTGGCTCTTGTGTCATGTTTCTGATGGGTAATTGCAGAGGGTCCCCAGCCCACTGGTGCCTCTGGGAGCTTGCTATAGTGCTACCAGCGAGCACTGGTGTAGTGTGGAGGTAGTCAAGATGTTGGATTGATGTGGCAGAGTTTGGGTGTAAGCGGACTCCTGCCTGGAGGAATTTGGAGCCTGTGAAGTTTCATGTTCATTTCCAAACCACCAGCTGTGAGGCACCACTGTATTTCACAGAATCCCAGAACGTTAGGGATTGGAAGGGACCTCAAAATTTCATCCAGTCCAATCCCCCTGCCGGAGCAGGAACACCCAGATGAGGTTACACAGGAAGGCGTCCAGGCGGGTTTTGAATGTCTGCAGAGAAGGAGACTCCACAACCTCTCTGGGCAGTTATTTGCCCATAACTTTATATGTAATTGTGGTAGTCATTAAAAGGAAAAAGAGCTAGATGTTATGGAAGAGGTGCTGGAGAATTTGGTGCAAGGAGAGTAAGATCATCCCTTCTTGGAGATGCGGCTCTGCTTGCCATGGGATGCTGAAGTCTCCCAGCTGACCATCTTGGTGTTGGCCAGCGTCATCATAACCTAACCTGGCCATTTTGCAAGCAGGGTACATCTTCTTGGTTCTCTTCACAACTATTAAGGCTTTTTGATCTTTCTTTTCCCTTAGCTCATCCTCTGCATACCCCTTTTGCTCCTGTCTGTCCACTCCCCCAGCGAGATAATGAGGAATGGGAGCAGATGCCAGAGAAACACCTGTATCTTCTAATTGAGTGAAGATATAAAAGGGGACGGAAATGACCGTGTGGAGACTCCTGCTTTCAGTGCCTTTACAAATATCCCATCTTAGTTCGACACACTGGCCAGTCAGGTATCTATTTCCCTCTACATCTGGTTATCTTCTCAGGTATTTGTGGAGACAACATTTATTAGAAGATTTTGGGTCACCATGAAGACAATTTGATCGATTTTATCCTAAATGAGTGTTTTTCTCAGTGTGACTTACTTAGAACATCATACTGCTAAGTCTGAAAAAAAAGATTTGCAGTGAGTCACAAGTGCAGCAGGATGGCACGATGCCCTTCACAGAAATAACAACTACAGATGCACCAAAAAAAAATTAGAGAGGATTTGAGAATCTGAAGTTCTTTGCAAAATCTGCAAGGCTTTTATTATCAGCATTGCTGATAGTACAAATGGGACTGAACCAACTGATAAGTGTTCAGGTCCAACGAATTCACTTACTGTTTATGATCGCTCCAGTCATATTTTTAACTGTTTTGGCATTCCCATTAAATCTCCCTAAATATTCTTCTTGCTGGTTCAGTGCTCTCGACCAGGAAGCTTGTGAGTTCGTGAGGATTTGTACTTGATCATGAATGATTCATGAAATGAGCTTAGAAAACTAAGTTTAACATCTTATTCAATGCTGAGGAAAAAAAGAGCATCTTCTCCCATACTTGTAACAACTTGGCTAAGAAGGAAGAGTCTCAATGTCTCATTTTAAGCACTGAAATTCAGAGCATCTGTTGCATTTCCAGCTAAACCTCATATCTACTAAGAAGGAAGAGGAAGTATTTTAATGTACTACTATAGCCAAGCTAAACCAAAGAGTTTCGTTTTTCATTTTGCTAGTATATTTTACCATATATTGTTATTATATTTACCAGCATGGCATAGCCAGGCTATCGGGGCGCAGCTGGTAACTGCCTGTGTTGCCATTTCTCACTCACATTTAATCACATGTTGTATATTTTTGGTCTAAAACCTATGTCTGTAATCAGTTGGTCTTGTTTTTAATTGTTTATGGCTGATTCTATATCTTTCTTAGGACAACAGAAAGTGCATAACCTGGGGCGTTAGGGAACGGTGCCTCTTCTTCCTTCTCCTCTCTCCTGGACCTCTTTGTGCACAGCAGACAGAAATGCCCTGTTCTTTACTACCCCATTTCTGATGTGTGCTGATGACGTTCGTAGCCTGGGAACTTACAGCATTCTTTCC
>NW_010199835.1:34729-41329 GCF_000695765.1 Mesitornis unicolor
ATTCCATACAGATGATGTTTGAGTCTTGGTTTTCGCACCAGAGAAGTAGGGATAATTGTGTCGCTTTGATGTACTGATAAAAGTGCTTTGTGAGAGCTAAATATTTCTTTGTGGCACATGCCATAGTGTGCTTGGAAGCTCTGTATAGCAAGGGGTAGGAGGAAAACAGAGACATGGATCTGATGCAGAAAAAGCAGGACAAAACAGAGAAGGAGGTCCACGGTTATTCCCTTGTTATTCTTTGTCTCCTATACTGGCTCTGCAAGAGGATGAGGATTTTTCCTCTTTCTTTGCTGAATGAAAAGAGAACAAGACAGCATATATCTAGGGATACCTGCCGAGAGAATAAAACACAATAAACATGACCATGCTATGCTGAAAGACATATTTTGCTTGTACAATAGAGATTTTGATCCAGACTTATAAAAAGTTTAAACATAACCTGTAAATTAAAATAAATTAGAATGCTTTTGTTATTCAAGCTCCAGGTTGGTGTTTTTTGTTGTCCTTTGGCTTTTTTAAGCTAGAAAAAAATTGATCTCGTGGTTAAGAGAACTATGAGAAAAAGAAATAGAAGTACTGCTAAACAAGGCCTTCTAAGGTGTCCCCTAGGACTATGATTTTTAACTGGTCTTGCATTAATTGCAATTTCTCTGGCTGTTTGCTAGGCCATTGCCATGCTGCTTTAAGGTCTCGATGCTTTTATCTGGCTCTCCCCTATTCTCTGTTTGTTCTTCAGTGAGGATGAGAGGAACCCTTACAGTATGCAAATATATTATGCTTTCTATGCTTCTTTCTTTACAGACATAAAAGGACTTTTTAGAAAGGCAAGTTGAATATATGGCAATAAAGATGTAAATCTTCAGAAGCAGGCAAGCTACACTCCCTCTGCACTTCACAAATGAAGCATGGTTTTTGCAAAGAAAGAGTTTGTTAGGACAACCACAGAAAGCAGGATTTCCATAATGATTTGCAAGAAAAAATTCTGTAACACATGGCACCGTATTTCCTTCAGATCTGCAATCCTCTTGGGACCAAATTCTTTACTACTTAATCACTGCGGTAATTAGAGATGATGTTGGCAAGTGTTCATTGAACGTTGTGTGATTTTACATCTTAAAACATTTTGGCGTTACTTTCCATTTCCTTTATTCGGTGTGCTCTGCTCTGTCCCCTGGATGATTAGACACAGCTGGCCTTTTCTTTGGGACCAGGTCAGTTTTGCAATTAAGAGCTGTGTTGGTCTGCACTGATAAAAACAGGAACTAAATCATTCTATTTATGGTTTATACATTAATTTTCCACCAAGCATTTCTTTTATAATGACTTGTCCACCAGTGACATGATATTAAACAAACCTCTGAGTGAAACAGAGGATTCCAGCCACAAAAAATGGCCTTGCCCTGCAGTGAGCCTCCAAATGTGGAGAAGTGCAGTACCAAAGTATGAATAAACATCAGCCTGGATGAAGCAGAGCTCTGTAGATGGAGAATGATATTGCAGCAGGAAACCTGTGTGTGAGAGGTGGCCCTGGTGAGGAGAAGGGCCCTGGGGAGTGCAGGTGGTGAGCGGGGGCTCAGCCCTGCTGCATCCAGGTACCAAGAGCATCACCCTTATAATGCTGCTCCTGCCCCTTTCCACTGCTCAGCATAGACCTGCTGCAGGGATGTCAGATGAGGAGAACAGGAAAACGTCTGTTGGTAAAGCGCAGGAGATTGATTTTGTGTTTTTAATAATAGCTATGAAAATAACATAGCCTGGCCTCTCTGCATTTCAGGTCTGTGCCTGGAGCTGCTACTTCAGGAAAGTAGGAAAGAATCTTCTTACAGCAGGAAACTACGTGAGTACCATTTGGTTCCCTAAAATCCACACATCGTTGCCTGTGTTAACTGACTTATCAAGACAGCAGTGCACAACAGAAGAGCTACTCTTGTAGACTTAGTCTGTCCTTTTACACTCTGGATCTCAATTTTTCAAAATGTTTGTCTGTGTTCGTGTTACTTTTTAAAGTAGACACTTTTTTAATGAGACACTGGAGCCTCTCAAAGGTTACATGTAGCGGGTGCAGCAATGGCGTGGCTGTGATGGATGCTTCTCCCTGACCCCACGCGTTTGAGCATCCTTCCCATTAGGCAGACATTGTGGTGTCCCCCACAGTTTGCTTTGGTCTTGGCCACAGAATGGTTCCAATTTCCATTTTCAGCCTCATTTCTTACAGGCTGAAACAGAAAATCCATGGAATTTAAAGTTCAACCTAAATGACAATTTGTGTGACTAATGACCTTTTATAAGACAAGGTGGTAGATGATAATGTCTTTTGAAATGCTTTCAGAAGAGAAAAACACACAGTAAAAATTATATGACAAGTATAAAAAGGGAAAAGAAAACAAACTTAGTAACATAAGCAAGCACTAACAGCCATTATGCTTTTAAATTCTCTCTCCACAGCCTACAAATCTTTGCTTTGACTCACGCATACCATACATCTAGCAAAGGGAGAAATAATATCTTTTTACCACTCAATTATAACTGATATACTACTGTGTCATTTCAAAATTCGTGAAAGCCAAAAAGTACACCAAAAATAACAAAAAAGAGTAGGCAAGGAACAGCATATAAAATGTGATGGAACTTTCTAAGCTAGTTTTATACACATCCCGCTCCTCCCTTGCATGTATCTGTATGGAGAACCCACCTGTCCTATCGAGGGCATGAGAGCCATCGTATACATTTAGTCAGGCATGTGTAGATGTAGTTGTGGCTTAGTACACACACTCTGCAAGGCACCGAAACATTTTAATAGCAGCCAGATGTGGTTTTGAGAGTTTCAATACAAGTACACATCTGAGGCTGCTGACTGTACCGTGTGTGACCAAGCCCTGCCAAAATTACACAGACCGACACTGTGGGTGGGTTCGACACAGTGATGGGAGGGTAGGAGCTTTGCATAGCCAATTCAAAATTCAGATGCCTCAAGCTGAATTTCTTTGTAACGCGTCTAATTATTGTTCCCATCCTGCATACTCCAATATCTCATTATACCTGTCTAAAACAAATAAATAGTCTGCACCTTTAAATTTTAAGCATTACTTCCTTTTCTGTTTTTCCGATGTAAATACACCTAATGGGGTGGTAGGTATTATGGGATGCACCTTAAACAGAGTCCTTAACACAGACTGGGTGGCTGCAAGGCCAGACACCTTGATAGTGAGAATGGGAGCACAAAAGCACTAGGAGTTCCCAAATCTAGTAGCAATGGTATAATATAGACAAGGTTCAGTAGTGTACTTTGTCTGGATTTTCATTCCTTTCAACGCTTTTACATCCGTTTACTGGTTAATAACAACAGGATGTGCCTATCCCTGCTGTTCAGCTCCTCCAAGATGACCAGACTTTAAGAAGCATCCGTGTGGATGCTCACAGCCTGGCTCTGCCCTGCATCCCCTGCTGCTGCATGAAGTGCACACTAGGCAGGCTCTTGCTCCAATGCCAGTTGCAGTGTCGTGGGCATAGCCCTCTCCTGTTCAGTGCTGGTGGGACCTGGGGTTCAGCTGAATTCAGGCCACCTCCTGGCACTGGAGGATGTCCGCTTCTTCACCCCACCAGGGTGAAGAGCAAGCTCACACCTTCTTCAGTGCTCTGCCATGCTGTGTGCTTTGGTTTTGGGTTATTTTTGGTAACCATAAGGACCACCTTGTAGTATTTGAAGGTTGAGTTAAAAATCAGCCGGGAAAGACAAATGGCAGAAGCACAGCATGGGCATTCGTTTACTTCTGACCTTACTAAGCTTTCTGCTTTTAAGCTCAGGATGCAGTTAGTTACTAGCTGTGGGAAAAGAAAACAAGCCAAAATACACCATTTTCTCATTGAAATAGATGACCTGTTTTCTCTCTTGGGCCTTACAGCCCCCAAAAGAAAAGAATTTGGGTTTTCCAACAAAAGGAAAGACAATTATAAACAAGTCTCTGCTTTTGGTCACTTTAAATCCACGTGGTATTTTGTACACGATTCTTTGTGCTGTCAGACATACAGGAATTCTACCGTGTTGCAGAAAACCTATACATTGTAAAAATGAGCTTTACTTTTTAAGTCATGTCACAGTAAATTGCCTTTGAGTGTGTTATAAAAATTGCCATACTTCCTGCGGGAAAAGAAAAGTACTGGAGAGGTAAGTTTCCTATGCTATTTGTTTAATTTCTATCTGTTGTTTCAGAAGAAATAAAATCTGCAAAATTTTAAATTATGTTTCTCTGTAAGAGCAGCAAATTCAGAAATGTTCTTTGTGTTTCAAACATATTTTACCTGAAGTTATAAGTTACAATAGTGGCACAATTTCCAGATGTGTTTCATATAAACACGGATTAAGGTAAATGTATCAGGTTGAGCTAAAATTACCAACAAAAATCCCAGTGCTTTGGATTACTCAGTTGCTGTATAACAGCATATGTGATATGTGCTTTTAAGAGTTATACCCTGAAATGAGGGATGACTATGCCTTCAAACCAGGAGATTGAACGCAGCATGAGTAAAAATCAGTAATAACTGTGCAGTGGTTTATGTCTATGTAAGAGTCATTTATATGCCTATATGTAGCAACACAAGGAATGTTGCTCTGGTTGAGAGCCTTAGCAGAGTGGTCAAGGGTTAGTAGGTCGAGAGAGGTTCTCCTCCCCTTCTATTCTGCCCTGGTGAGACCGCATCTGGAATATTGTGTCCAGTTCTGGGCCCCTCAGTTCAAGAAGGACAGGAACTGCTGGAGAGAGTCCAGCGTAGGGCTACAAAGATGATCAAGGGAGTGGAGCATCTCCCTTATGAGGAGCGGCTGAGGGAGCTGGGTCTCTTTAGTTTGCAGAAGAGGAGACTGAGGGGAGACCTCATTCATGTTTATAAATATTTAAAGGGTGAGTGTCACGAGGATGGAGCCAGGCTCTTCTCAGTGACAAACAATGATAGGACAAGGGGTAACGGACACAAACTGGAACACAGGGGGTTTCACTTAAATTTGAGAAGAAACTTCTTCTCAGTGAGGGTGACAGAGCCCTGGCCCAGGCTGCCCAGAGAGGTTGTGGAGTCTCCTTCTCTGCAGACATTCAAAACCCGCCTGGACGCCTTCCTGTGTAACCTCATCTGGGTGTTCCTGCTCCGGCAGGGGGATTGGACTGGATGAGCTTCTGAGGTCCCTTCCAATCCCTAACGTTCTGGGATTCTGTGTGTGATTCTGTGAAGGGCTCTGGGCAGAGGTAGACTAAGTTACCATCTCAGGCTTTGACGGACTTCACCAGCTGTGTCTCTGTTACCGTAGTTCCTATTTTGTTCCATTCTGATAAGAAATAGAAGCATTTCGGTGTGTAGTTCTTGAGACCTTGGTAGACGTAGGGTCTCTGCCTATGGTGCGGTTTAAGGGAATGAGAAGTAACTATGCAGAGGCCTTTTGTGTGTAGGTGAAAATCAGTCTTCTTTTTTGATTCTTTTCCTTGTTTGCTTGCTTTTAGCCATATCCCTGTTTGCAGAAGCTTGGTGAGATACCTTTGAGTTACCAGCTAGGTAAAGGACATCTTCAGTACAGTTTCATAAGAAGCAGTGTTTAATTATTACACATTCCACAAACGCAGCTGTTGTGTGCCCTTTGGTGGGCTTGTTCAGCTCGACTCTTGTCTATGGACATTTTTATTGGGTGTCCTATTCATATAGTTCTCTTTTTCACCAGTGTTCCCTTTCCTTTCTTGAGCTTCCTGCAGTTCAAGTCCACTCTAAGATTTTGGAGCAGCAAGGACAGTATCTTTACTGAGGCACTAAGGATTTATAAAAGCAGTGGCTGCAGTTAAACACTAATAGTAATACCTCTTTCTTTCACAGAAACAATAATTGCATTGGGATATCCTCTCCCTCCCTGAAGTCCCTGGTCCTTTCAGCACAAGAAAGGCTATGAGAAGGGCAGGGACAAGCCTTTACTGCCCATTACTCTCCCTGTTTTACTGCCAGTGGCAATTTCAGATCACTTTATTCCCATGCCAGCATCATTCTCCCTACTTTCTTCATCTCTGGGCAGTGGCCAGGACTTTGGAGTTAATGCAAGCATTCTGTAGAAGTAGTATTCTCTGTCACTGCTCCTTTTACCTTAATAAATAGATACTATCTGCAAGAGAAGAAAGGCAGTATGTGTTTTCTTTTAATTTATTTTGCAGGCAATGTTAAAAAGTAGGGAACTCATTATGTTCCAGCCAGACAGGAGGCTTTATTTACAATTTCTTACCTCAATGCAGCCGTGGCAAATCATATCAGCCCTTCAATTCGTGCGTTATCATTACTTTCTTACTTTCATACCCTTTCCAGAATTACAATACCACTGACCTGATGAACCCATTTTCTTTTAAAATTACTCCTATTTTATGCTTAGAGATTGCTTGGGCAAACTCAACGGCAGCAGCTAAAAGAGCAGAAAAAGTTGGCCATGTATAATCAAAAGGTCTGTTTTCAGGTGCTAGTTTGGGACCACTGCTGAAGAAAGAAGGGAGACAACCTGTATGGGTGTCAAAAGTTTGTTCTCGCACACACCACATAAGGCAAAGCCAGGGAAACAGCCACTGACTCCCTGATGCC
>NW_010199836.1:0-33206 GCF_000695765.1 Mesitornis unicolor
GAACCCTTACCCCGCTGTTGCCGCCGCGACAGTCGCCCGGAAAGAGGAAGGCGACGCGCTTCCGCTTCCGCAAGCGGCCGCCGGGATCTCGCGGGATGCTGCGCGCGGAGCAGGTGCGACCTGCGCCCCCTGGCGGTCGGCGGCCACCGGTGCGGGGCGGGAGCCTGGTACCCAACCGGGCATCATCCCCCGGTACCCAGCCCAGCTTCCTGGGGCTTTCCTGAGGGATTGTCATATTCCTCAGCCCAGCCCCTGTGTCCACGGGTACTGACACCTTCAGCACCACTGCCATAAATGAATGTACCTACACACACTGCTTGCGTTTCAGGCAGAGTTGGTGCTATTGCATTTTTTCAGGACACTGAATAATTTGTTCTCAAGGAAAATTATTTATGACAGATCATGTTGTTGGTAGAAATGAACCAATGCATGAGGTAAGAAGCAGCACAGACACATGATTAGGTTTTGGTTTATAAAGATAGGCTGGAAAAGTTTCTGCAGTGCTGGGCTGCAGGAGGCTGAGAGGTGGACAAACACCTTTCTCAGTGCATTTACTCATCCTTTACCCAGGGTAAGGAACCTTCAGCACCATCCTGTCACTTCTGGAAATCCGAATTCCAGTCTGGACTTGAGGTGTGTTGGAAGCAGGCACGATCTCTTGCTCTGTGGTGATGGTGTACAGCAAACACCAGCGTAAGCAATACCAGAACTTAAAAGGAATTGGTTTCGTAATATGGTGCAGACCTATAGTGCCTACATTCACTCTGCTATAACCCTTTACTATTTAATCTTTAATAATTGCCTCAGACACTTATTTCTAAATACTTAGTGAAGCAAGGCTAAAAGGAAATTAAAGGATGTGGAGAACAAAACCCGGGTTATGTTATATACCAAGTGGCACAGTGACTAAAGCCAAACCCAAGCAAGGTCCAAGCACAGTCCACTCACCTCTCATGTTAAAAAAGTGGGGTTAGGACACTTGGTGCTGTTCAAAACCAAGCACTGAACGTCCAGACATGACTCAGTGCCGATTACAAAAGAGCCTCGTGTCAACTTTCTATGCAGTGACCTGGCTTAGTGATTTCATTGTGTGATAACGCTTAGTTCACTGAAATAATAATTAAAAACAAAAGAAAAAAGCCCTTTGAGATTGCTTTTGCAACAGTAGTGCAATAAGAAGCCAATCAAAACACATGAGAGTTTTATTTTTAATTATAGAGCTAAAAAGGCTAATCTTTTATTAACATTAGGTTGCAAATTAAAAGAGAAATGCCAGAACTCCTTAATAATCTCCACTGTAAAAATGCGAAAGACTTGTGCTCTAAACATCACCATGACACACCACAGGACTACGTCGTCCCTCCCCTGCCCCTCTCTCCCTTCTTCCAAGGACTACTGAGAAACACCTCACTGACACATTTCATCCGAAAGTCCAAACGAGTATTCTAAAGCAGAATCAGCACAGTCGTTTTCAGCCCAGTCTGTGTACACAACTTTAAAAAAACAACTTTAAATGAGAAACATTCAGAAACTAACTACAGACATTGCCATCTACACTGCAGATTTCACTTTTCACAGAGCAGCAGTTGAATGCAAGTATTCGATAAATCAGACTTTCACAAACACTTATATTCCAATTGTTTCTTACCCCATTTCCATTTTTTTCCTTAAAAAATAATATTCAGCAGTCCACCTACTGCCTAGAATATACCCAAGCACAGCTTTCCCTAGAGCTAAAAATTCTACCTCCACCATTGCAAAGCATCCTACGCCACAAACTCTCACCGTACGATGGAGGTTAGCTTTAGAGGGACTTCTTTAAACTGGAATATATACAAATATTTTACTTCCTACAGGGATGTCTGTCTTGGAAAACCACACATACTTCTGTCAAAATACTGACTTGAAAGAGCAAAGTCAAGAACAGGGATGCACACTTATGATTGATGGTTTTCCTTCCACTGTGGCTTGACATGATTTTTGTTTGCAGTGATGTTTACAAGCATAACTAACCTCATTTTGTCTCTAGGAAGTGCTTGATAATAAAAGTGAAATCTAGTAAGATATGGATGCACGAGGCAGGACTGCTACACCAGTAACCACCTCGCTTTCACATTTGGAGAGATGAAGAGCAGATTCTTCTGTAAACACACGATGCAGCATCATTACGTGATGCCAGCCACATCTGCAGGACGAGCTCCCCACAGCACACAGCAGACCCAGCAGGTGGCCTTGCCTTGGAAGCATTCAAAGGCTTGGACCTGCTTGGAGAACTAAGATGCAGACTGTTTCTTCAGCAGCATTGCCAGAACTTAAGTACAGTTTGGTTTCCATATCTAGCAAAAAAAAGTGATTTATTAGGTCATTGCAGTGGACGTTTTGGCAGAGAAAGCAGGCATGCTCAAGTATGCATCTGTTATTTCCAAAAAAAGCCAAACAATTTCGCTGGTCTGGTTTAGAGAACTGGCCTGGACTGCACAGAAGGCAGCGTTTAATTCAGAGGATGGGGAGAAGGGCAGAAATAACACGCCAGGGGACACAAGGAATCTGCAACCGGCTTTGCTTGCTCGTGTTGAAGAAATTGTACTAGGGAGAGATTTTGGAAAACTAACAGTACAATGCACCGTGCTACAAAGACGTTCTCTTGCACAGCTCCAGAGAGTGATGCACTGCTACGATATCAAAAATCACATCCTTGTAATCCACCGGGTTCACAAGCTGTGAGCTAAGACTCAACAAATTCAAGAGGAAAAACTAGGACATTTTTGCTGTAAGCTTCAGCTGGTCACAGTGGATTAGAGGAAATCCTTCAGCCAGCAAGAGAAGCAATTGCTATGGAAAATTCCAGCTCCCGGCAGCCGCCGCCATCCAGTGGGTACCGCTCACGGGCACACGGACGCACGCACCGAAATGAAGACAAGCATCTCATTTTCAAGTTGATTTTTGTAAATGGAAAAAAATGTATAAAATCTATCCATACATTAACAGATACAGGAAGTTACACAATCCAGTTTACACCTAAAGTAATAGCAATCGGTCCATAGTAAGAACAGGGAAGAAATTCCAACGCTGTAATTTTTCCGAAGTCACTACAGGGCAGAGGATGGCAGGGGGATGGTGGCTGCCTTCTTCTTTTTGGTGCGTGGAGAAAACTGGCTATCTTTCCTACTTCCAAAGCAATGAGACAATTTCAACAGACATGTATTAGGAATACTTTTGAAATGCATCTGACTCTGACATTAACACTGAATACTCAAAGATTCATATTATTACAGCATAACGTTTGGATACTTTTGCCTGCAGGAAAGGGCAGTGGGCAGTAGATATTATCCAAGAGAAATCCTGCACCCGTCTTCGAATTTACAGCACTGATTGAGATAAAGAATTTTATTTTATGATTTTTATCCATCCTGGAAGATTTAATTTTGTGTATGCTCAGCTCAGACATTTACAAAGCATGCAGACTGTTACTACTCAAGGAACATTTAGGAGGTTATGGAAAATGAGCTGGTGGGTACTGGTCTAATTTTAGGCAAACTCATGTCTACTATTACATGCAAGCCACACCTGGCAGTAGTTTCCCCCTCATGCCTCCATTTTTTGGAGGCCCCAGAAGACAAGGCTTGAATGAACGGGCACGGAAGCTCAGGTACCATTTTAAGGAGTAAAACAAAAGAGCTACCAGCAGGGCCCAGCTTGTGGGAATGCCTGCCCTGCTACTGCTGTACCTGTGGGTGAACAGGGCTGGTCCAGGGCTCACAAAAGACACCTGACTGAATTTCAAAGGAACAGGGAGGCACCTTAAAACCCAAAAAGACAGACTTCCCGTGTTTGACAGGTGTATTCAATATACACACACAAAGCAAGACAGTAAGCTGTGCTCATCCACCCAAAAGACTGCACCATTTTTCTGAACACATAGAGCATACAACCCCTTCTCAAAATAACAACAACAACAATAATAACAGAGCAGAAGTGCAGAATCCAGACTGTTGGGTGGTCTGCGTTTAAAAAAAAGCAAGACAGTAAGCTGTGCTCATCCACCCAGAAGACTGCACCATTTTTCTGAACACATAGAGTATACAACCCCTTCTCAAAATAACAACAACAATAATAACAAAGCAGAAGTGCAGAATCCAGACTGTTGGGTGGTCTGCGTTTAAAAAAACCTAAGAAAGAATAAAAGCTAATGCTGTAAAGACAACTATTCCCTTTCAAAGCAAAGGCCACATAAAACTGTGTTGCTCAGTTTGGTTTTTACTTCATGCCACCTGTAAACACAAGACTGGATATTCAGTTTCTGGGAAGAAATGAACCACTTTTACATCCAGAGTACAAGAAAGGCCCTCCTCTGCCTGGATCACAAGAGTACCCAGGAAAAGGTAGCTGGGGAAAGGCTTCCTTTTCTTGTTTGCTCATTTCATTAGAAAGGTCCTATCTGAACAAGAGAGCTTTCACTAAAAGCACAAAACATTTCTTGATGTTAATTCTGCCCACTGTCTCTAAAATTTGCTATGGGGACTCACACTTTGCATTCCTCACCAACAGATACATCACGTTTTTGGCACCACAGGTGGAATTTCTTCCTAATATATAGTTTTGCCTTATACAAAAGTCGATTGTCTAAACATGCAAATCCAACAGAATTCCAAAAAGTGCCACAAGACAGCTCAACCCTTTGCAATCCACTGCCTAGTTTGTGCATTGCCAGAGGAACCTCCCAGAGAACAGACTGTTACCCTTACAGTGTATTTCATATGTGGCATTTCAACCTCTCTTTCCAGGCAGGGAGAGAATGGAAATCCACACCCTGATTCCATTGATTTTTCACTCTCAGAGCTCTGAAATGCATGGAGATTTCTTTGATTTGTTGAAGACATCTTCACTGAACAGCCTGATTAAGAGAAAAACTGATTCAATCAAATAGAAAATAAAGACAAAAACAGGTAGTGGTAGATTTCTCAATCTTTGCTCCTGTCCTTGTAGACTAGGGTAGGGTTTCACCACTACTGCATTTTCCCCAGCTGGATCTTCTTCCAGGCCTCTGATGCTGTGAAAATGCAGGAGTCAAGGATCCCAGCTACAGTAAATGTTCCTCCAATGATGGCACATATCTGAAATGCAGAGAGAGAAGAAACAGGTCTGTCAGTGATGAGGGAAACCTTTACACAGCTTGAAACAGGGGGGAAGGAGATTATTGCCTACTGCTAGGGTATTCTGGAAGCACAGTAAGAACTGGGTAACACTACTGGGGATGTAATTACATGACAATCTCTCAGGAAAACTGTTCCCTACACTGGAATAGCTTAGTGCTATCCTGAACTCATCATAGCCTGAGCCAATCTTCAATCCCAGCTCCTAGGAGCCTACAGCACGAATGCTGTTCCTTTCTGGGCTAAACTCCACCTAACAAAGCTTTCTAGAAGCTCTGTGTTGCTCATATCTTCCTACTGCTATTTTCTATTATAAATACCACAGTCTTGTAGTCTTTTCCCTATTTCACGAGATACAGCATTTGCAAACAGGCAAAAGACATTTAAATAGCATGTGAAGGACAGTGACTAACAGAGAAACCCAGCTCCCAGTGACACCTACAGCTAAGTCTGTCTAACACTTTCCATTACAGGGCTGCTTACAAAAGCACTGCCAACTTAACTCTCTGTGGGCCAAAGTTTTCCACGCAAGAAGCCTCGGGTAGAATTACTTGAACATCAGTAACAATACATAATCATTTTCAAGAACAGACTTAGGGAAAAAAATGAACCTCCTGATTAGCATAACAGCCTACTTCAGTTCTCAAGTGCTACAAAAACACAAAAGTATCTTGACATGTCAAACCAAAGGTACCTTGGCTCGGGGCACTCAGAGTCAGGGGGCACCAGTTACAGACTTTGCAACACATTGCTTCAATTCCCTTATCTATGAAATGGGGACAATGCCAAACTCGCCTCCCAGGGAAACTGCAAAGGAAAACACCTTTAAAGGGTTCAATACCATGGCAATAGCTCTCTCGGAGTCCTTGTGCAAACATGAGCCTTGCACTCAGGGCTGAGTTAATACAAAGCACCTGCTAGTGACAAGGCAGCAGTCAACCACCACAGGACAGGAAAAAACGCTGTCCACAGGGTGCCACCCACCCCGTGTGCCGAACAAGGCAGGGTTCACATGGAAAGTATGATACACAATAATGTTTAACAGCCAAGTTATAATTACACAGGACCTGGCATTTCCTAACTCCCACATTTTTTACTTAATAACTGAGATGCTCTTTTATTTGGTCTTTTACATTGTGCAGGATTAGGTGGCTCTGAGAATAAGAGACACTGGGTCAGTGAGAAGGGGACGAGATACAGAGCTTATCTCCTGAGAGGGGCCTGCCTACGAAATGGGGGATTTTGCTGTGAGCGAGAAGCCAAGAGAGGGAGAACCACCCCAAATGAGTACGCCAATGTAGCAGAGTATCGGGGAAATTCAATACAACTGACACAGAAAGGAACCGGTGCCACACTAGACCTATGGTGCCATGTCCCCTCTCCCACACAGCATTACACCCCATGGGCAGAGTTACACACAAAAGAGCAACATAAGTTGGGCTCGGCAGGGAGTTAGTAGTGGCAACAGAACAAACAGTTCATTAATGGTGAGCGAAGGCAGCAAGAAATAAAAGCACTCATTTACATGTGTATTTATAACTGGATATTTGCACTCAGTGAGCTCGGCGAAATGAGGAGCTGCAGCAAACATGGCTTTTGCAGGACAGTTGGCATTCCAGCAGATAAAGGCTTCAGAAACCAGAGCACCAGCCTGAGGCTAAGTTTGTATTTCTAGGGGACAAGTCCAGCTCCTGCCTCTGCGCCCCCCTCCTCGCTGTCCCTCGGAGCATGACGCAGGATGACTTTTCAGGGAAAATGACCGCAATGGAGTTGGGTTATTTCAGTCCACAGCAGCTCAGCTGACAGGAGATGTTACACCGCAAACAGAAAAACCGGCCAACGTGAAGATTTTGCATCATATGGTAGGAAAATCTGATTTCAGTGCAGCAGTGCAAGGGGGTGGGGAATAGAAAAAAATATATATTCATCTGCACAGCTCTGTACCGCTGAGTGTTTATGAGTCACACACACCTGGCATTCGCTCGGAGCCTTCCTCCCAGCACGCACACAGCCCTCTTGTTCCATTGTGACAAAAAAAGGCAGCGCCGGGGTTGGTCTCTAGCTCAGCACAGAAGCCGCACCACCACGTTTCTTTATCATCACCATTCTAATACGTATGGAGCACTGCTCCTTAGCAGCACTGAAGGAAGTCAGGCATCATGCACTTATTTATAATTAATGGAGTTTTTATACTGGAAATGATCTGCGTTTGGCTCCATGAGGTTACAGTTTGACTCAGGCCCAACCATTAAAGGAAGAAGGAAAAGAAATGTAGAAGCGTAATAATTGCAGCAGTGAGAGACCATGCAATGTGGGGTACACATGAGGGTTCTGAACAGGTTAAGTTTATAGAATAGAGGCTGGGACGCAGGCTGAAGTCTAAAGTTAAACGTGGATACGTAGGAGGAGGCAAGGCGGCAAGCGAGATGACAGAAAGGCAGGCGTCAGATACGTGACTGCGGACGTCTGGGAAGTCTTAAAATCTGAAAATTACTTCTAAGGACAGAGTGGACCAGTAGGACCCCCAGGTAATACCAAGTCAGGTAAAATGCAGAATCCCACCCAGAGATTTCTGGCTGACCGGCAGCACATCTTGTAGAACACCACTTGGTTCTAAAAATGCCACAGGACTGAGTCTGTGATACCAGTCGGTAACAGGTCTCACGGCTGAATTAATTCTCCTTGCAACCATTTCCCCCCCTCATTATTTCCAGTTTAAATTTTTTCACACCCACAGGGCAGAGGAGTCCACTCATATCAGGAAAAAAAATCATATTATTTTCTTTGGATTGTGAATGCTTCACCAGAACTTTGACTTGTTTTCTGCCTGCTCTCCCCTCCCAGCCCCGAGACTGACCTCATGATAAAAACCTTCTTTCAGTTTGGCCACTTACAGGAACTCATAAATTTTCAGCAGTGAAACTTTCCCCCTTGCTCCATAACCTCAACCACAAGAGGCCATGAATGGCTTCTCTTTATGGCGAGATGTCGTGAATTTAAGCACTACAGTTTAGCAGGCAAAAACGACTGTGTTTAACACTGTGCCAGGTGGCCGTGGTTAACCCCAGGATCCAGGGCAAAGCCACAGGACAGTGACAACACTGACCCACAAGCAATACAAAATCCTATTTAGTACTGAACTTTTCGAGGCGTGACATGTAAAGTAAAATCTATGCTAAACCAATGCCTCTTGTCCTGTACAGGAAACACCTCAAACATGGTACAGAAAATTAGGGTAATTCTGCGTAACACAAAAAGCCAAGGAGCAGGCGTGGGTTAGAGTGGGTGCACTGGGAACACAGAAGAGCACTGTAGTGCTCAAATGTTGCTTTTAGCGGCACTGAAGGTTTTTTTGGAGGCAAACTTATTACTAACAAAGAACATCAAAAAACCTTCCTGGAGCAGAATACTGGCTCTCTGCTGAACATCCAGCACCCCTCTTGTCTGATCACTCCACATAGGATCGTCCCTCCACAGTGTATCGTTCCCTCCAATGTCAATACATTTACATTTATTGAAAGCCACACGGGTGCCCTAGGAAACAATCTGCTCACTAAAGGGAGTTGCAGGTGATCTCTTCCTTTTAAATTAAAGCAGTTTGGTTTTTAAATTAAAAGCAGCTACTGCTCAGAAAAAGCTGACGCTTTCCATGGCCAGCCCCATCCAGCAACGACTCCAGATGCCCCAGCACAATCTCTGCTGGACCTCGGCCCAGTGCTCATTATCACTTGCTGGTCTCCAGAGCAACTGTGATGCAAAAGGCCACGCTGGAGATACAGGAAGGGGCTAAAGGAGTGGAAAGGACACGGCAACAGATTGTGTCATCAAAACAGGGCAAGGAAACCTAGGACAAAAGGGGCTTTGATCCTCCGCAGCACTGCTCCCCCCCTTCAACCTTTTCAATGCCACCTTGAAGCTTTAAGCGTAAGCACATACACAGCCAAGGCTGCCTACTGTAAAACACTGCTACCCTAAATGAGAGCGAGAGCAGGTCACCTCTACCAGGGCCAGATGGTCCGCGCCGACAGCCAAGGTACAGCATCTGTGACAAGGATCTGCCTCTAAGTTGGGCACATCTGAAAAGGGCCTGGCACACCTGTCTGACGTACTGCGTGACGTCTACTGCAGCTATCGGTGTCATCCACACGTCTCCATAGGAGGACGATAAACTGGAATGGCCCCAAGTGAGCTGCTTGAGACTACAGACATTTACAAGGCCAAAGTAGAAAAAATAAATTGTAAAACTCTTCTTCAGCAGTCTCACAGCCAGCACACGCCTGGCTAACTTTATAGACAGGATGGGGCAATATTCTAGCTGGGACCATCTCAAATCCAAAAGGTCATTGTGGCAACCAGTGAGGAAAGCCTCTCCTGTGGACTCCTCATGTACACTCTGAAGCACAGTATCAGATTCCACAAAGATGCTATTTATATGCATCCAGTGGCATATTAGCAGTAAATCAATGCTGGCAACGGACATGACAAAACACAATGCCAGCTATCAATCCTTTCCAAACACCGCTTCCTGTTAAAAACACCTCCATGCCCTCACCCCCAAGATGTGTAAGAAACTTATGTGTATGAGGGCATATTAAGGAAAAGAAGTAGAGGCAGTATGAGATGCCAAGTCATAAAATGCTGACGTTTGACCTTTATTAGGATTATGTTTTGAAACCAAACAGACGTGCTAAGAAGGTCTTAAAACACGACATTTAGCTTTTGCCTCAAGTCCCTTTCGCTTGGTATTTGTGTATCCTAGAGATCACACGCATTTCTGAAGTTAAGTGAAGGGAACTTGGTGTTTATCAGAAGCTGCAAAATCAAAATCATTTAAGTGCAAAACAGTCACACTGTTTATGTTACTTCCAATTAAAATATTCAAGCAGTTTAAAAATCAAAATCTGAGGTCTTCATTCCAGTCAATTTCTCAACTACTTCACATTCTACCATGCTGCCCTGGCACAGAAGACTTTTATTTTAAGCTTGAATTTTAAGCCAGCTCCCTCAGGACACATTTTTTAAAGTTCTGGAAGATCTTTAAATAGCTCTTTGCCTAATGAGCAGTTTGGACAGTACAGCTTTCTTATAGATGCCAACATCAGTACTGCAGGACATTATCTGGATAGATCAAAACATAACTTGTCAGGAAAACACCTCTGGAATTTAATAATGCAGCTTTTCCCCACTTCTACCTAGAAGTAAATGTCAAGCAGCAGCATTGAGTAAAACAACTGCCCTGCATTCTCTGCAAGTTAGATCTCATCGTTAGAGAGACAGTTATTGCAGCATGCTTTTCTGCATACCACATCAGCTTACTTCCAAGTTTCTGACATGCTGCAATAGTGGCCATCCTGCCTAGACAGAATTTGGCACTTCTGGAATAGGATAATTTCCTTTCTTGCACCTATCTATTAAATCAAATTGTCAGAGCACAGGGCTCGCTAGTTATCTCACTTACACTTCAGTACAACTGTGGTGATGTTCTGCTTTATTTCAGTCGTGTCACAATCCTCTGGAGCAGAAACTCAATTTTTTTGGACAAGAAATGCTCAGAAAAGAAATGAGAGGCAGGCAGGAGAAGGGAGAATTAGAGGTTTAGAGTAACTCACCGACGTGATAAACCTGTACAAAGGCTGTCTTCTCTCTGTGTATTTCACTGTGATGGGACTCAAATCGTAACGAAACCAGATAGCTGGGATAATGCGGCCAGTGTGACTGTAGGCTACATACTCCTGGAAAAGAAAGGAGGGGAAAAATGGAAGAAAAGGTGAGCAATCTCATTCCAGACAGAGTTTCTGCAATAAAACTGCTTCTGTGGCTCTGGCCCTTACTTCACTGTTTTGTACCAATGATCAGACTGAAAGAAGGAAACAGTTGATTCCTGTATGACTGCTTACCCCCCATCCTTATCAAATAGGAAAATAAGTTCTTTACAGTCTGATAATGATGCAGGTGGGAACAGAGGGTGATGGTGCTTACTCTCACCCTCATTCAAAGTTACAGAAGTAGACAGAAAGGCTGTCATTGATTTCTCTAGCTTATTTAAATACCAACAGTCTCTAAGTTTTTGTACTGGCGGTATGTAAATCACATACTGGGATATTCATCAAACAAACAGAATTTAGTTTGCAAGAACCTGAAAATCCCTTCTTGTCCATGCACTCAGAATAGCAAGCAGCAGCTCCCACCTGTAAGGCCCCCTTCACGCTGGGACCAACAATGTGAATGCTCTGCCCACTCAGTGTGAGTCACGTAAAGCCACATTTAAATCATGTTTAAAAATCATGCTGAAAGCCAAAATGAAAGTGTATACAGAAAATTATTGGCAAAGGTTCAAAAATATTCCAAGCTTTCTCAGGAGAGACATTTTCAGATTGCCAGTGGTAATCTCCTTTAATGCACTTCTTTAGTAACAGGTCCAGCGCAATCAATGAGCCACAGGACAACACCCCGACAAGACATACTGCACAATGCCAATGTAGAACAGATACTAACATCAACTTAGTATCAGAAGTCCCACCTTTTTGAGCCAATATTTTGTCTGTGCTCTCAGTGGAAATACATATCAAGGTTCAAGGATCAGGACATTTATCTTGACAGACTGAAGAAAAATCGAAGAAAAGCAAGCTGGGGACTCAGCAATCTAATGAGAGCCAACAGCATGGCACACGCTGCCCCTTTACCCAGCTGCTCTTCCCTTTGTCAGCCCTACGACATGCCTGCCAACTCAGATAATCTCCTCTGGTTTAAATTCTCCTTCACATAGAGGCAAAGACAACCTCAAATACTTCAGAAAGATGAAGAAGGGACAAACAGGACACTCATGAGCATGATACAAAAAAGAGAATTTTACTCTCTGTGAACTCAGGCGGAGCTAGTGAAATAACATCTATCTCCTTCATTAATCTCAAATAAATCCCAAATTTCCCTCTGTTTAAGGTTTTTTTCCCATGGATGTCAAGAGAAGCAAAATGTGCCTGAAGTCCCCAGTCGTCGTATTTTTCAGGGCTCTGACTGCAGAAGTTCTGTAGCACATCTGGGAACAGTGGCTCTCTGGGGGAGTGAGGAAACAGAAGGTCTAGGAGGTAAAAGGGGAGAGGAGACAGACTGTCCACGCTTATGACTCCATTCATCTCTTCATACTAGTCCATCTGTGCCTGACTATTCCAATCGGTTCCAATTTCTGTTTCCCACTGATCAATATGAGAGTTAAGGACTAAAGCATCAATAAGAGAATTTTTATTTTTAATGAGAAGAAAACGCAGCGGCAGTGCTCTTCCTCTGCACTTCAGTTTTGATAGAACTGACCTCATTTTTTCCTTCCTCTCCCCTTTTCCCCACCAGCAATTGTGTCCTAATGAGTCAGTCTTGGCCAAACGCCCCCATTTCCAACCATGCTCACAGAAGTGTCAAAAGCTCCTGCTGTCTATTTTCCAAATTACTTTCAGGACTTGCGTCGCAAGAGTCTTATCAGAACAACAGTTATGACATTAAGCAGAACAAATACAGAGTAATCTGAATAGAGGGAGACATCCAAATCATTGGGACACACTGTACAAGCAAGCCCAAAAGTCACTAGACAGGAATACTAATCTGAGAACTAGTCCAGGAGAGTGTGTGATTGATTCTCAGTCATGGCAAACTAGCAGTAATTAGGTATTATAAACAGATTCTGGACTTTCACTTAGTACCTGACTGGGAAATAATTTTAAATTGAAAGAGGTTTTTTTACCTTAAAAAGTAAATAGGGTTATTTTTTAAGAAAAAAGTTCAATACATTCTATTATTAAAATACAAATATCTTCACATTTAATGTAAGTTAATTTTAAAAATTAAGTTACAGTAACTATCAAAATCCACTATAATGACGTTGGCACTGTGAAACAGTCAATCAGTACATATTTGCTGCTGCAGGTTCAGTGGCTTAGTATCTGAAATCAACATTTGTAAAAAGCTAAAAACTCTGCTAGCTTATTTGTCTGATACAACCACCCCAATTGAGACTGTTTCCTAATAAAACCATGTATAAGAACTGTTCTGTATGTTCAGTTGGATTGCAGTTTCCATCCAGATGCATCTTGACACAAATCACATGTGAACACCTTCCACACGAGTTACAGAAACCTACGTCAGTTAAACTGATGTATGGGAAAGTCAAGAGTGAGAATGCCTTTCTCTGAAATAAAAACAATTCTACCACCTGCTCTGAAAAGCCCTCACAATCCCAACGCTGGTAAATGCCAGCACCAGGAGCAACAGGAAGGCCCACTCTGAGGAGTTTCAGTTCCTCCTTCTCCCAGCAGAGGCTACTGCTCCCCTACAAACAAACGTACACGGTTGCAGAGCAGAGGAGCAAGAGGGAGGAGAAATGATGGGTGGAGATCCTCCATGCATCCACTGGGCTGCAATGGGGAGCTTCTCTGAGAATCGCCTCCTGCTTTACCTTATTTGCTACAGTGTATTGGTATGAGTATCGCTGCTTGCCGCTCATGTCTTCGTACACTGTCGGGACTATCTTCAATATGTAATCGTGAGATGCAAGAGCTGCAGTCAGGAAAGGAAAGGAAAGGAAAGTATAAGTTAGCATTCAGAGAAAGGAATCACAGCCTACATAACACTTCAAAGTAAACGTGTGAAATCAACTAAAACAAGTGAGTCACAGAAAAGGTATCTCCTTATCTCTGTGACAAAGCGACGATTTCACATCCTACATTTATGTCCTTTGTACAAATCTTTGTAAGGTACTCAATGACACCAGAACCTGCCCACCATTCTAACACATCTGTAGCACCATGACCCACGGAGATGATTTTGGGTCGCTTGAACCTTCCCAACTGCTTGCAGCTATAAATGATAAGACTTATCAGCACCACAAAAGCTGTTCTGGTTAAATCAAGAATTAGCTGAGGTTAGAGCTGCAGCCCACTAAGCTTCTTTTGACAGAAAAAGCTGAGGCATCACAATCTGTGTAGTCCCATTCCTTGTGCATCCATCTTTCTTTCCTTCTCTTCTTTCTTCTCCTACAGCTACTTAACAAATATTAATTATTTTTTTTCATTATTTAAATGGCTTGTGCCATTTTTTCTGTCTGCTAAAACAGCTCTAAAACAGAATGCTAAATGTTTTCTCTGCAGGATCCGTTGGCTAAGTTTAGGACAATGACATTTGGCTCCCGGAGAAAAAAACTAAAGAGCTAACTTGCAACACAAGAACAAGGAAACATTCTGGTGGTGGTGACAGCAGCAGAGGGAAGCTATGGGAATAGTACACAGATAAAATAATCTCAGTAACTTTGTGTCAGTCATAATGGTCATAAACAGAGCTGGAGACAGTGTTTAGGTTGCTGAAAGGCTGCAAAAGACCTTTTGGGCCAAGACTTCCCTATGGTACTGGAGAAAATGGAAATGTCAGTCAGCAATGTCTGGATCATTTTGGTTAAAGAGGCAGATTAAAGACTTCTGGATACACCAGTGTTGCACAAATGGTCCTGTTTTCCTTCCTGCAGAGAGTGGCTAAGACACGTAATCGTCGAGAATACTTACGATTTGAGCTGAGTTTGTCTGCTCCCTCCAAGGCATTGAATGCTCCATGAACATTATGGACCTGGAAAGCAAAAAGGCATATGAAGAAACTCTGCTCTGACTTGGTACTCTTGACCTTTGCTTCCCTATCCTATCCTGCAACAAGGAGATCAACCTGATTCAACCTTCCTGAAAACAAAGCCTCAACCCAGTAAAAGATGACTTGAAATATCTTTCAGTGAACATCACCACAGAGGTTGGTTCCAAGTAGAAAAGTTGGTTTCATAATGTCTTACAAGACGAAACTCCAAAACCACTCCAAAGCTAAAGGAATTGCAGCTAGAAGAGGGCAGTTGTGAAATTTCATTGGGAGATATTTCCTAAGAGCTTTGCATCGTTAACTGTGAAATTAATTTATCAGGCAGAAAGGGAAATAAACGAGTCATATTCAGGTTAAAACTCAAGAGTTCTCCTGTAAAGGTAGCTCATGTCAGAGCAGTTGGGCTTGTACAGCTTTAACTCATTAGCCCAGCTTTCAGATCACACACACTATGCCTTTGGAGATGGGAAGGACACATGCCAACACTGCCATCCGTTCAGCTCTTCCTGCAGCTGGTCCCGGGCATGGAAGTATCTGTTTGCCCAAAATAACAGGATTTCCATCCTATGCTTTCCACATCCTATGGTCTGGAGACTGATGTCCACCAACAGGATAATCAATTTGTGACTCTCTAGATGTGGAAAACCTCACACTGTAGCTTAAAGGTTGCATTATTCATGCAATGTACAGTGAGCTATACAGAAAGGACAAAGCTCCACAACCTAGAAATTCCTGACCTTAAGGAACCTTAGGCCAGACAACAGGGAAGAAGTTTGGAAGAAGTGTTTAGTCATGGGCGTGACAGTTTCACCTCATTAACAGGGCAATGCAATCTCCCTTCCAGACCCTCTCAACAGCTGACAGCATGTGGATGTATTCGTCTCATCCTAATGGCTGTCTCCCTGTTCTGAATGCTACGGAGTGGATGATGGTTTGGAGGAAGCAGCAACTGAATCCGCACATCCCCTGAGAAAGGAAATTCTAGGGAGATAAAATCACCAGCAAGTTCAGCTGGCAAGGTGCTAGTAACAAGCACAGAGCAAAAGCAACAGCTGAACCTTCTACAGTGCCTTTCAGTCTGCCAGCATTTCAGATCTTTTACACAACAGCAACCATTTCCGAACTACACATGAAGACTGTACATATCCTTTACTCATTGTAAAAAGCATAAGGAGAAAGAGAAGCCCCTGGACTGGGCTACAGCATTATGTTCCATCCTTGATACAGCTGAGCAGTAAGTCTCTTACAGCATATCTGGGCCAGAGACTTTAAGGCTCACTTCTAACACTCTAACAGTAAATATTTGAGTAGTTACTCAGCAAACAGCTGTATCTATCCTGTGAGGTACCTGCATATTTGGACTTAGATTCTTGTCCTTAGCTCCCCAGCATCCACACTTCTGTTTGTATGTCAAAGTTGTCTGTTCTGTACCTTTCTACACAGTGAGTTTGCAAAGCTGCAAGTTACAGGGCTTCCACACAGACAAAGCCACCAGACATCTCCACAGCTGCCTGTTTTTGTGCCATCAGGTCCTTTGATAAATCTGCCCCTCTTGTCTTTGCAACATAGGCGGCATTTCTAACTTCCAGTCTGATGGTTTACCATTATTTTCCTTATGGAATATTCTGGACTCCCATTACAATACTTGCTGTCCGTAGACTGCTAATTAATCTCTGCTCCACAAAGTGCACAGGTGTGCTCCTCGGGGGAACATACCTGTTTGCACCTTGTTAAGTACCTGGAGGGACTTCAACAAGGAGTGAGCTTTTGGTCACAGTAACAAAATTGCTTTGCAACAGAGAACTTAAGCAAGCCTGTTTAGCCAGACGTTCCCAGGACTGTCCTGCACTACCAAGTCCAAACTGGAGTAGTGGCACAACTGGAGTAATGGCACAGGAGGTTAGGCGGTAGTTTAACAGTGCCAACACTTTATTCTCCTGCAACGTGGACCTCAAAAAGATGCTTGCCAGGGCCTCGAACACCCTAGGCTTTAACCTCTACAAACACATGCCAAGACATATAACTGGACATATACCTCAGGCAGAGTCCAACAGCAGGCTAAAATAACTTTGAACCTTGCAACTATCAAGGGAAGACAAAACCTCTCACACAGTTAAAACTAGGATTATTCAATAATATGATCTAGTACTCAGGATAACTTTATGATTAAAAACATATAAACTCCTACTTTCCACATCTCTTTCTTCACTGGGTTACCTGACATGCAAGACCTTCATTGGTTTGAATTTTGGTCTCATCTACATGAGGGAAAAATCTACAGAAAGTCTGCCACAACTGTGCATGAACTACTCTTAAAGAACTGAAGCTCATTCAATGCCAGAGGAGGTTTAAGTCTCTATTTCAAACAGACTGTTGTTTTTTTTTCTGGAAAACACAACACGTACCTTAGTGGATCATTCTGACAGAGCTGGTAACAACTTATAAAGAACTAACTCCCAGCACATGACACAAGCAAATGAGAAGCTCCTCACTCTCCTTAAGAAATATGAGAACATATTACATCAAAGCAGGTGGAGACAACCCAAAATATTCAAAGGTGTATCCAGATAAATTTAAAGCTCTCCTTACTTGCTGGTTCTCTCCACTGCTTGGTGAGTCTTGGTAGCACCTGTTTAGTGAACATATCCTTCTTTAATTTGTGCTGTTGAACTCATGTTTGCCTACAGGATCAGCAGCACCTACATGCTCCATTCTTGTGTATGAAGATGATGATCAGCTATTCTGAACTTTGAAAATACTAATCAGAACTCCAAATCAGAAGCCAGCTACATGTATGCTAGACAGGTTTCTCACCACCAGAACTGAAGACACTTGCTCCTTTGCCTCTAACTGTCCAGGCTTCTCATCTCATTCATGCTGATTCGCACTTCAGCTCCATTACTCAAAGACTCCATGATAAAACAATGGGAACGCTGCCTCAGAGCACTGATTTCCCACGCAAAGTGCAGAACTCCCTATTAGCACTCACCTAGTATTTTTCATAATCTCAGTGTGCTTTACAGACATTAAGCCAAGCTTATTTATATGCTAATATTTCAGCATTCCCACACAAGATATTTCCTAAAAGAAGCCGGGAGCAGAATCAGAAGACTACAAAGCAATGCTTAGACTTGTTAGCATGAAAAAGGGTTTTGGAAGTGGGTGTACAAGCAGCAGACTAATGAGACGTCTGTGCTGAGGAAAGAAGATTACAGAGAGACTATGGGTAAGCAATGTTTAGGGTGAGTCGCAAACTGGGTGTGCACATATATAACTCCCACCTATGATGCTAGCTCCTTGGAAGTAGGCTAAAGAAGTGCTGTAATCTGTCCTTATTGAGAAATCATGAATTATTACATAACTTGCAACACCTGGTGAAACTCTATCCACTGGGCAAGTGCACACATTCAACTTCTTCCCAGCAGGGAACTGGCAGTCCTAAGCCTAACTTGTGTTTCACAGAACAAATTTGACTAATAGGTGTCTGCTATACAAGTGCAGTGAAATGAATTAAGAAGAACGTGGCTGGTGCCATGGTAAACACAGTAGTAAGCACACATCTTCCCTTAGTACACTCACTGCTCCTCTGCAAAGGCAGTCATGACTTGTTTGCTATATTAATACTGAAAACAGTACCGCATAGGATTTTGCAAAGCCATGAATCCTCATTTCTACTCCCTGCAGGAAGATAGCCATATAATTTTCCAAAAACACTTGCAGTTTCAGATGAAAACAGTAAAGTTACTCTATGACTGAACACTGCTCATTCCTGAAATGGTGGCATGTAAACAGTTTGCAAACTCTTCTGGACTGAGTGTACACTGCACAGATACAAAGGATGGGTTTGCTTACCCAGGCAGTCCTTATGTTCTCCCCACACTGTACATGGCCCTTCCACGAAACCAAAGTGTCTAATATTAAAGTCACTCTCACTGCATGAAGTCCCCTAGAAACAGGGAATTTTCAGGGAAGAGAACTCACCTGTAACTTGTCCCCAAACGAGAGCTTGTGGATGACATGAGTCATGTCAGGATTCTGAGGCTGCGCAGTGGCACTGTGCGTGGACACGTGAAAGTTACCAGGGACCTAAAATTAGTCAAGACAAGGAAGACAGGATTTCACATTTTATCCCTCAAGGCATTGCTGGGCTCTGTGATATGAAGCGGAAATGCCTGGATCCATCCAGCCTGGCAGGCTGTATCTACTTAGCAGTGGACAACCTCTGGCATGACAGAGAAAGGCTCTGAAATACTTTCCTGCCCTTGACCAACGCCACCATACTGCATAAAGAGTCGAGATCAGCTACAGCCCGCAGCCCAGGAGTCTGGCACCCTCACATTGCTACTGCTGCTGATTAGCAGGTGATGAGTGGATCACTCCCAACTTTTAGGGATCCTAACACTTAAGGCTATGTCTTTCATCCTATTAAAATAAGATTCATGTCTCTGACAGGCAACAAACGGTTGCTTAAGGTTTTACTCCCACATCTTGCATTTGTAAATGGGCCCACTGCTGCAGAACAGCTCAAGCAAGCTATGGATATATTCTTATTGTAGTACTGGTCATAAGAAACCTTACATTTGAGAAGACTGTGCATAAGAATGAATTTTATATAAAAAGAGAAAAAAACCCCACCAAAACCAATGGGGCTTCCCATACAAACTAAGCTAGATCTTTAGCTTCTAGCCCTGGCAACAGCCCTGCCAAGTACAGGATTTTCTGGCCTTACCTTTTTAATCATAGGGAAATACAAACTTCCAGAAAACACAGATTTCACCTAAGGACTCAGTTCCAAGACAGAAAATGAGCACAGGTGTCATTCTGATGCCATTACTCTAGCATGCACACACTTTTCAGGTCACTAGCCCTACTCCATGAAGCCTTTCAGCAGATTCAGCTCAATCACTGCTATGGAGGGTGCAAGAATTTTTTCCTATTGAGAAAAGGTTGAGAAATCGCATAACACTGAGGAGCAATCTGACATGGCCTAAGACAAGAGTGGGAGGACGGTTATACAACTGGTGCCCATTGTGCTCTCTGCAGAGACACCTCACCAGCAAGGCTGCAGGAGGCCACATGCCGGTTCCATGTGCTTTCAGGAAAGCTAATTTAAATGACTTGAGGAACAGCAGTGTACTCCTGGGAACACTTTCAGGTGTGGACACAAGCTGTGTCATACACAAGCTCAGTAAACAGGGTGACAGACTCTGCAGTAAGTAGCACACACAATCATCTCTCTGTTACCTTGTCCTCCCTCTTCAGGTTTGAGAGTAACACCCAGGTGCAACCCTCGGTCAAGTTTCAAAGCTTGGCCATGTCCCACTCCAGATATCAGCTCATACAGAAGCCTGGGACTGCAGATTTCCAGCTCATACATGAGAGGCTCAGGTTTTCAGAGCCAGAAGTCCTGGGCCGTGTCCGTGCCTCTGACAGCCATCCCAACCACCATACGAGACAACGCAGTTAGAGGCCCTTCACAGATCAAGCAGTGAAGGGAGCTCCTCGCTGCCACATACAGCAACCCTCTTCTGAGTCGCTTTCCAGAAGCCCTTTCCCAGTTTTGTGGACTATCAGCTGCCAGTAATCTTGGTGGCTTAGAGTCAAGGAAAGAAATGTCCTCTTTTTAAGTCCCTAATCCTTTCCATGCAACAGAATCAGTAAGAGGTTCTGCCTGTTATTTTTAGATGCGATTTAACATGACCTGGGAGGAAAAGAAGGAAGAAGGATTCTGTAGCCTGTGGTACATGAGGAGGAGTGAATAAAGGGTGTGCCCTTCTTAGGACATCAGTGAGCCCCACCACTGCCTCCCTCACCCCAGCTAGTCATCTCCAGCATTACATAGCAAGATTATTCAATTCTGAACACACCCATTCCAGAGAGGAGCCTCCTCCAGGCCTAAATTTTCATTCTTTGAGACAGAAGCAGCACATCCCAACAAAGCATGCGCAGAGGCCACGTGCACATATTCCAAACATCTCAGCATGGAGCTGCTTCTGTTATGCTGGCACCCTCTAGTAGGAAACATTCCTGCCATTCTGCAGCTCTCGGAACAAAAGAGCCCTTGGATAGAGACATTGCCAAAGACCTCTTCACAGTGAGTCACATTTTGGAGGTGCAAAAGTCGTGACGAGTAAACATAGAAGCCAATTGGCATTTGTAGGGAGTTCATACATCCCCCAAACATTAGGCTGCTGCACTGAAAGAAACAGCACCGGCTGTAACACAGAGCTGCTCTCTGCTGTTAAGCATTGCTATCTCGACTACGTGTTTTGGAGAACCAATGTTCTGCAGCACCAAGAGACTTAACTTTACCAACTGATTAGGGACATGAATATACACTCCATAGAAGAGGCACTGACACACAGAATTTGATGAGCACTTTAGAATTGGATCTTGCTAGCATTTCCCCAGCCAGCACACACTCACCTTCTGTCATTTCTACTCACCTTGTTGATACTGAAATGGCCCTCAAACCTGCAGCCATCCCCATTATTAAGAGGTATCTTCATCGAGTTGTCAATATGACCCACTTCATGCCTTCCCATTTCATCTTGGATGTCTAGTCCAACTACTGCATGGGTGGGAGGGGAGGAGACAAAAAATCAGAACAAAAGAAATAGCAGGAAGGTTGCATAAGAAAAGCATGCACTGCTTTTACTGGCAAAAAATCCACATTTTTTTTCTTGCTATTTGATAAACTGTGCTAGTAACACCATTTGTCGAATATTGTCACACCAGCTCTTCAGAAAGATCTTTGCAACCAAACTTTTCAGACTGCCTATTTGACTCAAAGATACCTCCCATATCCTGTCAGCTGACTCAACCTCAACTACACAAATAGAAAAACTTCAGGTAGACAAGGCAGGTGATTTGTGAAAAGCCAGCAACGAGCTGGTGCATTCAGTTATGAAGGAAACTTGGGAAGTTTCCTGCTCCCAGACACAAACAGGTTGCTATGAAAAAAGGAAACTACAAGATTTAGAAAGAAGCCACTGAGGGAGGACAGCCACCAGCAGGGACTGCAGTGAACACAGGGCCCAACAAAACAGGTGTCCTGGCCTGGAACAGAAAGCGATGGAGTACTGGCAAAGGCTGCAGCTACTTGATCTCCATCCACCCTATTACAGAAGAAGGGCCACTGTACCAGTTTGGGCCCATTTCAAGTATTATTTAAAATACAAAGAAAAACCGCTAAGTGAACAAGGGTACTCACATTCACAATGTAGGTTTGGCAAACTGATGTTCAGATTCACTTCTATTTTACCTCCACTGTCTTTGTCTGGGTCATCCACATAGAGCTCATTAACTCTGGAGGACAGAAAACACAGGCGGGTTGAGGCACACAGCTACTTTCCAGAGGAAAAAGACAACTTGTATGGGAAGGGAAGACACTCTGAAGCAGGGGGGTGGACCTGTGACAGCTGCAACAGAGTTACAAGACAGAGAGCAGGAAAAGCCCTCCATAACTCCATTGGGGCCAAACCACTATTTAAATCTTATTTCTTGCTTGACAAGTGCAGGAGGCTTTAAACAGGTCACTTGCACCAGAAAACAACATTCCCGCTCTGATTTATGCTTCCTGCCCCCTTCCCTAACCTGAATTTCCAGAGATGATACAAAACAAGAATCTAACACTGAAGAGGTGGCAGGCTACTGGACGACTCCTCCCCACACCTGGGCTCTTACTCCTTTTAGGAAAGAGCAAAGTATGTGCTTTTTGTTTTGTTTCCTAAATAGCTTTAGAGAAAGGCTGCTAAACTACCCCACAGGAAAGCTTATTTGTGTAATGATTGCTTTTTGTTACTGCCACCAAGTTGACAGAGCAGTGGCAAGCATGGCATGTTTGTACCTCTTGCCTTAGTATCTCATTTAAATCTATGAATGGTAACCAAAAGCAACGACTAAAATTGAGGAGAAGAGGATGTGAGCCAGGAACAGATGGGAAGAAACATCCTGGACAGCAGGATCTAACACGCTGCGCAACAGTCTCCCAAATAGTAATGTTGTTTCATAGCACCCACAGTGCTGGCACGTATTTCACAGAAGACAAAATACAGACATAGAGTAAAAGGAATACAAGAGTATAAATATTTATTGCTGGCACATACAATCCATCTGACACGTAAAATATAAACCAAAAAGCCCCACAGCTGAATTAGCTGAACGGTCCTAGAGAATCCACTCCAGGGAACTCACTGCACTGAACCGAGAAGGTGGCGAGATGACCCAGCAGCTCTTTCTCCCTCGAAGTCCAACACTGTTCAGCCTCATCAAATGAGAAGATTTGACAATTTATCTTCCAGTCGGACAGACTACAAAGCTATGGGAACTTATGTTCAGGCAAGCTACATAAACTAAACTACCTTCACTAGTAAGTGCTCTGTATTATTTGGAGTTAATGCTCAAAGTGCACGAAACCTTTTGACAAGACCTTGCTGAAGAGTCTGTATGCTAACAGACAAACCAGACTACGAGCAAGTACAAGACAGATTCAAAGTGATTTTGCTCTGGTGATACATCTCTGGACCATAATGAACTGTTTGTCCTGTGGATTCAGAAGAAACAAGCCTTCACACCGAGAAACACACAGCTGCCAATTTTTTGGAGGTAATTACTCACAGGTCAGTGGGGTTTACAGACACTCATTTAAAACTAGCACAGCATTTGTCTTCAGCTTCATGGCCCTACCTTTCTCTGTTTTTAATTGGCTTGACAAGTTGCTTGCAATCATTACTCAATGTATTTTTCAAGTGATTAATAAAAATGACACAGAGGGAGGGGAAAAATTGCTCATCAGTGACCTAGTTAGAAGCTTCTTGGCTGAGCCCTCTTCTCCCGGGTGGGATGCATTAAATCTTCTACATGTTCATTACCAGCAGATTGGGTAGCGATCAGGATGAAGTCATATGTCCAAATATGGTTGTGAGGAGCAGCTCCAGCCAAAAGAGGCATTAATCCCCCAAAGCAACACACCTTTCTGCGCTCTCCAAGTCCTCCCATCAAGATCGCAGTTGCCAGCCAACCTGTTTCATAACAGCACCTGGCTTCTTCCCAGCTCTCTGCCGGCTGAGATGTGGGCCATGCCCAGTCACTGCCGCGGGCAGCTTGATGTTACTGGCAAAAAAGGAGCATTCACGCCAGAGCTGGCAGAGCCACTCAGCTGAACATTCCAGCTCTTTGGAGGAAAGCTCTAGGAAGGTCAATATTTGTACTTGCCGATTTCCACTTCTGAACCTGTCTGAAAACGTGTGGTCAGGAGCAGTCTGTGAGCAAAGGCACATAAGCCTGGCAGCGATAAGTGAGTGAGAAGTGGTTGCTGGTAGAAGTCAAAGAAGAAACTGCACAGGGAGCCTGTGGAAGCTCTTACATAGGAAGGCAAGCAGTGAGGTCACTCGGTTGCAGACTGGATCACGGAGGCAGAGAGAAGTAGGCCAGTTTGTCCACGTCACACAGCCCATTAGTCGCCGATAAAGGAAACTGGTTTCCTGTCCTGCACTCCGGTCACTGGACCAACGGTTCCCAACCTATCCCTTGGGCAAGGCTCGCGGCCACTTCCTCCTCCTCTTCACCTGGTAGCCCCCTGTCCCTCTCCTACTCATGCTCCCAATTTCGTAATCCTGTCTATCACTCCTCAGACACCTGACAGCTCGTGACAGTCCATCCTTCCTTCTCCTCCCTTGGGCCAGTAGGGCCACCTTTCATGGAGCACCCTGCCTGCTGACTCCCTCCCAGCTCTGGCCACTGCTGCCTCCTGGCAGCATCGGCCCTTGCAGAAGGCCCAAGCGAACAAACCCAGCAAGGTTTTGTCAGGGTCTTCAAAGTGCACCCTTTGCACTGACCTGCTCTTAGAATCATAGACTGTATTGGGTCGGAAGGGACCTTTAAAGCTCATCCAGTCCAACCCCTGCAGTGAGCAGGGACAATGTCACCAGATCAGGTTGCTCAGAGCCCCATGAAGCCTGACCTTGAATATCTCCCGGAATGGGGCCTCCACCACCTCTCTGGGCAACTTGTGCCAGTGATCTACCACCCTCATATTGGAGAACTTTTTCCTAACGTTCAACCTAAATCTTATACTATAAACCTAAATATCTTACTGAGGTTCCTCGCACTGTGGGGAACCAAGGGCACACTGACAACACAACACAGGCCACGCTTGCTGGGCCAAACCTCAGATCATCACCACCTTCAACAGCCTGAAAACTTAACTCCCAAAATATTCTGGAAACCTCACAGGTAAAGCAAACTTCCAGGGTCAAAGCTACTCCTTCCAGGATCTCCTCCTGAACCACCACCACCTACGTCTGGATGGAGCTGGCAGAGAATGGACACTTATACTCCCGTTGCTATCGTCCTCCCCAGGGCCAAGAAGTCAAATTGCACACAACCTTCTTATTATTTAATCAGACAATCCTGAGATGTTGGGAAAAGCAGTATTTACCACCTCAGCAACTCTCCCTGAAGGGATAACATCTCCAGTGGAAGAAATGAAGTTGACTCCAATTTATAGCTGTCCCTCCTGGAACATCAAGTGTCCCAGCAGTAACAGAGCATAACAGTGAATTTGGGATGGTCACAAGGGAAATAAAACCCAAGGGCAGGTAGGAGGGCACTGTAAATGCAGCCGCTTCTATGGCTGTTCAGAGAGGCAGCATACAGGGTTGTACTGTGACTCCAGCGATGGCACATACCTCCTCCCAAGACCCTAAGCACGTAGGACTTGGTAGTTTATTGGTTGCTGTTAAGGACTATTTGAATAAAAGTGGCACAATAAAGCAGGGGTGAGGTACAGAGCTACGAAAGTACAACAGGGTCAACAGGACGGGTGAGAGACGGACCTCATCTTCTGCGGGGCCTCCCCCCACTGATTCAAGGAAAAGGAGAAAAGTTTCTCCACGCAGCAGAAGTGATCCACACAGAAAGAATCCGCTTCCCTTCTAGAAAGAGCCACTTCGAAATACTTCACATTCCTGAGCGGTGCTGCTGGACTTCTCGGTTGTGTATCCCGTTTGCTTACAAACTTGCAACATTACACAGAAAGAGCTGGAGGAACTCTTTGGCTACGACTACAGATCATGCAAATGGCACGCGAGAGGGAATGAAAGGGGGAGCAGCAAGAGGGCTCACATTTCTTTAAGATTTTATCCAAAGAAAGCCAGACCTGTTCCCCATGCTTTAGGACATAAGATTTATGACACAACAGCTTTGTTCCCCCAGAAACAAAACTTCCCCATTAACTTATTTCCACCCAGCAGCTTGGCCACTAACGTTGGACACTTCAGCACTTCAACGGCTGAAGAGCCTGCAGCCCTTAGAATACAAGAAGAATACACTGCATCAACCTTTCAGATCTCCACACGCTGCCTGGGTGCTCTCTAACCTCATTTTCCTTGTCCTCTGTCCTCCTTGTTCTACTCTCTGCTTCAAGTTTTAGCCTTTTTTCTCCCTCTTTCACAATAACCAACCAGGCACCCTCCTCCCCATTCATCAGCCATACAGAAACTACAACCACTTACTCCAGCAAGATGGGTTTTACCTTGTCCTCCAGCTCCCAGGAGGCACTCTCTGGTCTCCAGGGCCCTAAGCTTAAGAGGCAAAATAACTATTCTTCCTTGAGGGAGCCCAAAGTTTCACAAAAGACTTCTTCAGGCGAGCTGTCTTGGCTCCACTCGCCATTTCAGCTGTAATCAACCACCTTCCAGAAACACAACTACCTGAAGCTGCGATTCCTGCATGACCGTCTTTTCAGTCATGCCCGAGCAGAGAAGACCCAACACAGGACAAACAACCCACCTTCTTCTCAATTTGTGCAAAGAAACAACAAGCAGGTCAGCAAATTCTCTACTACGTAATAAATTGCACATACGTCTATTGCTCTGCAATTTGTAATCTTCCTTCTGTGCCCTGAATCTCAATCAGTTCTTCATTGATAAGGTCTTTGTCCCAGATTAGGTCTTGGCTCAGCTGTGAAGCACAGAAAACACACTGTCCTATAAAGGAAGGAATTACAGCTCTCCAGGAGGCAGGAAGAAGGAGAAGTGTTTCAAAGACGTCAATGTAGATTTGAGTCAGAAATTGCAGATGACATCATGACACGACCTTCCGCTTCCTGCTAACCCACACACGTACATTAGGACAAATGGCAGAACTACGCTTCACAAATATATAACACCTTTTATTAGGTAATCTCCAAGTTACTACGCAAACATTAATTAAGCTTCTTAGCACCCCTGAGAGGTAGCCAGCTAAGCCACCCCTCTACAGAAAAGTGTCTGTCTCAAGGTCAGTCTACAGCAAGAGCAAGATTACAACTCCCATTCCCCTCTGACTGAGGCTGTATTCCCTGTGCTGGTCTATTTTGCTCCAGCTCTTCATCTGCCTCAACTGGATGAGCTGGCGGGGTTGGAACTGCATCTTCAGCTTAGTGTCAGAACATAGGAGTTGTGGCACGGTGCTGCCGGTGCAGATGGTTTATCCTCTGAAGTTGTGCTTTCCAGCAGAAGGAACTCTCACTGTACCAGCATCGTGCTTTGCTGCGTACAGAGGTGCAGCTTGACCCTGCAGGTTGTTATGAGAAATTTTCATGGCCCAAGAGCTACAAGACACACTGCACATAGCTTGGAGAGCTACGGGACAGAAAACCTCTGAAAGCAGATACGATAACAATTCTGCTTCACTGCAGGATCGGTCTTGGGCATGCAAATGAATCCGGTGTGAACAAGCAACACTGGTCTCAGAAGCTCCTGACTTTTTGCTTCCTCCCACATTCGGGTACCTGACAGCCTGCAGGAACAGTCAAGCTGTGCTGCATGTGATGTGGCTCTGGCATAGGAGCTGGGCTGTGTGATATTCGTAGACTGGCCAAGGTATTTTTCATCAAGACTAAAGCAAGCAGGTGTGCCTAGTGAATGACCCGGTCACCTTAAATGAACAAATGATTTGGACATTGCTCATGATTTATACTTTCATGCAAAGGCAGTATTTTTATTACAGATACTCTTCTTAAGTGATTCATTGCCTTGCAGTGAGGCACAGCGTTCCAAGTGCCAAACTTGTCACTTCAGACTGTTCTTTGCATGTTACTACAATTAAAAAAAAAAAAAAGGAAAGAAAGAAAATGAAAACACTGCCAGGAACGGTCTGTTTCTTTCTACAGTGTACTGCTGCAGACAATTATTGTTGAGCAGTTACATTCATACCACATGTATCACATTCATACCCTCCTACCCCTTCCCCTGGCTGCCAATGCAAGGCAGACTAGATTAGTTAATTACATCTTTCCTCTTTAGTGATGGAATACTTGGAAAACTCTTATTGATCCTACAGAATATAATTCATGACCTAATTACAGGGATAAAACTGCAAGATTATCATCTTGCCAGCTATTAACTTCTAGCATTGATCTGAGTTAATTAGAGAAGAGATAGGCGATTTCTACGTTCTTGATTTGCAACATAACAGCACGATGAATGAGGAAGGCTGTGAAAGGTATACCGAGCAATTTCTAGCCCTCAATCTACTCTCAACCTACTACCGATCCTGCCCAGGAAATACCAGACACATTTAACGCTTTAGCTTCACTTCTTCAGCCATTTGAGTCATTTGCTCAGTGGGACAACAGTGTTTAATACTGTCAATTTTGCAGAGGTTCAAATGCGGAGCACAGACCTCCTTTTCTTTATCTACCTTTTACAGCACTGAGGAGGTTAATCTAGGTTCTTGTTTTGGCCTTAGTCTTCAGTCAGTCTCAGTCTGGACAGAAAAAAAATAAGAAAAAAAATAACCAAGAAGATCCTTGATTTCCAGAGTTAAACTCCTCCTCCCCGTAACTGCAATGATGGGTTGTGGCTGAGAAAAGAAAGAAAAACCTCTTCCCTCACCAGCCCTTCACTGTGTTTTTCCTGAAAAGGATGTAGCCCCACCTAAGAACCACGCTTTGATTTCCTTCATGGCTGCTCAGAGGACCGCCTGTTAGGGTCACGCAATAGATCTAGAAGATGAGAAACCAGGAGTTTTCTACCCTATTCAGGGCTCAGCTACACAGGAAGCGTCAGCAGCAAAATAGGATGTGCATTTATAGTGCGTTACCTATGTCACATGAACTTCCTGCATGTCCGCTGCAATGCGCACAGTGTCTTACTTGGGCTTCCTAACTGAAGTGAGCTCCTGCGCACAGACGCAATCTCAGTGCTCATTAGAAATGCCCACACGAGTTATGACACAGCTACTGTGATGCATGCTGTCTTCCCTACATAGGTAATCTGGTTTTAGTGCTATGACTGCTATCCTCAAGATGAGGGTGTAATTTCTTGGCCTTCTGCCACCCAGACAAGTCTTGAGCAGCTGAGACTATAAATGCTAAGACAATGGGCTGGTCAAGGAAACACAGCTTTGAAGTTGGGCAAGAGTGACCAAACCGAGATTTCTAGTAATACCAGGAATTTATGTTGCTACAGTCACATGAATGTAGAAGAAAGTCCAACAGTGGGCAGCAGCCAGCAAGTATATGGGGTTAGTGTGGTGCACAGCAGACCTTATTCTCTCATGTTACAGCATGAGTTCAACAAACCACACCAACCTCTCATTTCAGATGCAGATACTGAAGAAACCTCCCATCGGTGAGAGGTAGACAGTTAATCCTGTGGCTACCACTGCTGCTGAAGTTGCTGCTGACTTGCCCAAAGCAGTCAATGCACGCACACCATGCACAATTACTCGGCTTAATAGGGCTATGAGGTAAGCACGAGTCCACATCAGCAAACCTGGTACGTCTCTGATGTAAGGCACCAGGTCAAGTGCTCTCCATTTCACCCTGCCATCAAAAATGGGCAGCTATCCCCATGCAATCTGGCTTTTGTCAAGCGCATGACTGCTTTAAGGAAAATATTACACAAGAGGAGAAAGACTGGTGCAGTCTCACAGTACAGCTGGCACTGGCAAAGCAGGAAAGCTCACCCCACATAAGTGCACACTCTAGTTAATCATTCAGTTCCTGGCTCACACCAGCAAACTGCAAGCTGGTAGAGGTATCTGTTGCAGGAGACTCTGAATACAAAAGAAACTTGAACCTTTCAATAAAAGCTGATGAGAATTGAACAGTTTGCACATAAGGAATCTTCCATATCTTCAAAAGTATTTGATTTGTGGGCAAACAAAGCTCAAATATCTCTGTGAGACAGATCTCCCATTATTTGCTACCACCCTGTTTAAATGGTGGCACAAAGCTCTCACACTGTTCCAGACCATATAGAGCTCCACACTTCTGCACCCTTATTCTGAATGATGACACTAAACTGCCCTGCAATGCATTGCCAGTAATACACACTTGAAAGGGAAACACAAGAGGTTAGGAACATCTATGAATACCTTTAAGCTACTAGGTTTTCCAGAAGAGAAAGCAATGAGTAAGAAATGGAAAAAGTTTACTTCTACTTTAGAAGTTCCTCAACTGGGAAGCACTTTGTTAAGTGACTTTCTGAAGTATTTCTGCCGTTACAGGGGAGCCTACTCACAAACGCTGGGGGTGATCTGTTCCCAGCAAGAGAGATTTTTGATGACCTATAACTCATCAGAAGGAGGTTTTCATATTCGGCAAGCTATTGTGTTGGATGGTCCATGACGAATCAGTTTCCTGCATTCACTTGTCTCAGTCTCTTCCATGACATCCTCTCTAAAATTTTACTGCTTTATTGCTTACAAACACCTCCTCCCCACACAGTTCCAGCTGGGAAAGCAGTTTACCATCTCTCTGAGGTTTTAATGAGAAACTTGTCAACTGAGCATGCAGGAACTTACAGGATCTCTAGTATCTTCGTGGAAAATGTATTATCTTGTTAAGAAAACAGCATGAAGAGGCCCCAGAGAATCACACAATTTTGCTGTTCACAAAGAAATCTCTAGTCAGGAAACTACCACTACATAAAGGTATGTGCACTCAAATAACTGGATCAAAATTAGGTATATATTACCAATTCCTCTGGTACAGCATTAGCTAAAATAATAAAGAAAACCAGATGAGAATGAGATCTAAGAGGAGAGTAAGAAAAAGTGCTATTTTACCTGAAGCAATTTGCCTAGCTTTTCCCTATTTTTAAAACAAGAAAACGAAGCAAACTCAGCTCCTGAGAGAAGTGGGTTGATAAGGTGACCCTAGTATTATAAAAGCAAATGAATTCAAAGAAACAGCAAGTGAGTAAGAAACCTTAGATACCATCTCTGAAGTAAATGTGCAGTGGCTATAAAATATTAGCTAGAGCTAAATTACCCTACTGTCTTCAGGTTAAACATTACTCAAGGTTAAAATTATTCTTGAAATTATATTCTTGACCCCAGTCAGAGCTGCATGAAAACAATGAAAAAGCCACGTAGCCATCAGAAGTCACACAAACCGTGATCAATCTAAACACGGCACGTGAGCCCAATGTGTTTCGGACATTTTTTGCTCAGCAGTGACATCTGTTGCTATCTGGACCATCACCTAAGCCTGGCAGAAGTTCCACCCTTCCCAGCTATCCAGGAACCGTGCACTGAAGTCTAGTGACCTCACTGTCACATCAGCAGGATGAGGGAGAATGTTTCCTACAACCCAAAACAAAGGTACCTGTGTTCACAGTTACTAAGAAAAGTTTACTTCAAGGCAGGAGAAGCATGAGAACAGGGGGAAAAATCTGATTAATTTGTTTGATGAACAAATTTTTAAAGTGGAAATTATTTCCATTTTGCTCAAAGCAAGGTCCCAAAGAGGTTACCTGGGACAACTTGTCTTCAGGCACAAAACCTGTCAACTAAGTTTCCAAGTAAGGGTCAACAGGCAAAAAGAAAGAACAGAAAACTCACACATGACTAAAGCTATCTGCATGTATCAGAGATGCAGCTCTGACATGTAAAAAAAGGTATTATTAACATTAAACTAACAATCATTCATATTTTATGCAGTACATTTTTCCAAAAAGCATCTTCAGAAACATCCAGTGAAGACTGGCACAATGTGGTATCCATTTTATCCACTGAAAAGTGTGGGGAAAAGAAAACATCTTGTCAGAGATCCCACCACATCTGCAATGGGACCGCACAGTCCACGTGGATTCGACCAGTAGGCACCACACATATGGTATCACTGATGAAAAATACAGTAGTTTTCAAGAATCACTTTGAATCACACTACAGAGCAAAGAGCCTGTTCAGGAGGCGAGGGGTAACAGATCCCAGATGAGGACAAAAAAATCAACAGCCTGAGGACGATGAGGGGAACTGCAACTGACTGGCATTGATCTTAGCACCCATGCTACATTATACCTGATCACCAGAGAACTGAAAAGGGTCACTTGAGATGTGATCTGTGGTCACATGGAAAATACCCACCGTGCTCAACAGAGAAACCCAGTATGCAGCTAATAAAGGATCAAGCAGGCCGGGAACTCTTTTCTCCATCAGAAGTATTTTAGAACCAAGTTTGCCTAGCTCACTTCAGTAAACTGAAAAGCTGAATGAATGACTGAGTATTTGGACTCAACCAAAAAGAATCCAAAAACTACCAGACAGCTATCTGACCTAGTGAAATGACAGGCACATTCTTCCAAGATAACAGAGTAGAGCTGTGAAAAAACCATGTAGGCACATACATTGAAACAAAGGAAAACATGATTTTTACTTACATTTCAGTGGCTATGAATCCAGTGAGCTCAGACAGGAAGAGAAACAGTATGAATAGACAGCAGCAGACTGAAACTGGAAAAAAGGCAAGGAGAGGAAAAGGTTAGTTTTGTATCTCTAAGACAAACTGTTTTCACACAGGCATGTTACTCTCCCCATGGACATGCCACCCAGACACATTTGAACTAACATTCTTGAGAGACCCAGGCGAGGCCACCAGAGCAGTGACTTCAATGGCATGACAATACCCAATATCCTGCTGGGTATCTTCATTCTTGGGTCACCTTTTCCATCAATATTTTCATCTTCTCATGGCTCCGGAATTCTCCATCTCCAGCACACAATGTTGGTCTACCAGTTCTCCCTCCTTCTTGACAAAGCTGCTTGAAAATATGATTTCTTTGGAGCCCTTGCTCCAAAAGTAATTTGATTATTACTAATACCTCCAGAAAGAAAAAAGAATGAACACATTGCTTCAAAAGCAGTCAGGTATGCAGTGTTTTGTGGATTAGGAGACATTTTTGTTCTTCGTCAAGTTCTAAGGCTATTTGTAAGTAATCTCACAGCCTGCACTGCCCACTAGATAGAGCTGGTACAGCAAAAACATGATAATAATGAACTAGTCTGGACAATGCCTGATACTTCTCTAATTTCTCCATTTGCCAATACATTGACTCTTCAGAGAGGGAAAATTTCCAGTGAAGGAACCGCAAAGTATCTGGACAATGTAGGTGTTCTTAGAAGGAACCCAAAGTAACTGGTATATTACTGGTTACTCTT